>NC_051177.1:221143402-221430902 GCF_013339695.2 Rhipicephalus sanguineus | reverse complement strand
TGGGAGTACGCTGTGGTCCGGCGGTGGCTTGTTTGGCTGTATCTCAGTATTGCCTGAGTTAGGTCAGCAGTAAACGCCGTACCTCTGTCGGTGATGAGAACTTCTGGGGCGCCATGACGCAGGACGATGTTCTCAACGAAGAACTTCGCTACCTCGGCGGCACTGCCTCTAGGCAGGGCCCTCGTCTCGGCGTAGCGGGTGAGGTAGTCTGTAGCTACGACGATCCATTTGTTTCCGGTATTGGACGTCGGGAACGGACCCAGTAAGTCCATCCCGATTTGCTGGAACGGCCGTCGAGGTGGCTCGATAGGCTGCAGAAGTCCGGCTGGTCTAGTGGGCGGTGTCTTGCGTCGCTGACAGTCCCGGCAGGTCTTCACGTAACGAGTGACGTCGGCGGAAAGGCGCGGCCAGTAGTACTTCTCCTGTATTCTTGCTAGCGTGCGAGAAACACCCAGGTGTCCAGCCGTCGGGTCGTCGTGCAGAGCCTGGAGGACCTCTGGCCGCAATGTCGAGGGTACCACGAGAAGGCTATCGGCTCGAAGCGGTGAGAAGTTCTTCTTTAGGAGAACACCGTTGCGCAAGAAAAATGACGGCAGTCCCCGCGTGAATACCTTCGGAACAACGGTGGTCCTGCCCTCGAGGTATTCCACAAGGCCCCTGAGTTCTGGATCCGTTCGCTGTCGTTCGGCGAAGTCGTCGGCACTTATGATTCCTAAGAAGGAGTCGTCCTCCTTGTCGTCCTGCGGCGGTGGGTCGACGGGGGCGCGAGACAGGCAGTCAGCGTCGGAGTGTTTCCTTCCGGACTTGTAAACGACGGTAATGTCGAATTCTTGAAGTCGTAGGCTCCACCGTGCGAGGCGACCTGAAGGGTCCTTCAAGTTAGCTAGCCAACACAATGCGTGGTGGTCGCTCACAACTTTGAAGGGCCTGCCGTAGAGGTAGGGGCGAAACTTGGATGCAGCCCAGATGATCGCTAGGCACTCCTTTTCTGTTGTGGAATAGTTCGTTTCTGCTTTTGATAGCGACCGGCTAGCATAACTGATGACCCTTTCCTGCCCGTCAGTCTTCTGCACAAGGACGGCGCCGAGTCCTACGCTGCTTGCGTCGGTGTGGATTTCCGTATCGGCGTATTCGTCGAAATGTGCTAGTATAGGAGGCATCTGAAGGCGTCGTTTCATTTCTTCAAATGCTTCGATTTGCGCCGTTTCCCACTTGAATGGCACGTCGGTCTTCGTGAGGTGAGTTAGCGGTTCGGCGATTCGAGAAAATTCCTTGACAAAGCGCCTGTAGTAGGCGCACAATCCGAGAAAACGGCGCACGGCTTTCGTGTCGGTGGGGGGCGGGAAGGCAGCGATGGCAGCTGTTTTCCGCGGGTCTGGCCGAACACCACCCTTGCTGATCACGTGACCCAAAAACAGCAGCTCCTCGTATGCAAAGCGGCACTTTTCAGGCTTCAAGGTGAGGCCAGAAGTCTTGATTGCTTGTAGTACAGTGTCAAAGCGCCGGAGGTGTTCGTCGAAGCTTGAGGCAAACACAATGACGTCGTCCAAGCACACAAGGCAAGTCTGCCACTTCAGTCCAGCCAGCACGGTGTCCATAACGCGCTGGAACTTCGCAGATGCCGAGCAAAGACCAAAGGGCATAACCTTGAACTCGAAGAGGCCGTCTGGTGTTATAAAGGCAGTCTTCTCTCGGTCTCTCTCGTCGACTTCGATTTGCCAATAGCCGGTCTTGAGGTCCATCGACGAAAAGTACCTCGCGTTGTAGAGTCGATCCAGGGTGTCGTCTATCCGTGGGAGAGGGTAGACGTCCTTCTTCGTGATTTTGTTCAGGCGGCGATAATCGACGCAGAAGCGTAGGGTTCCGTCTTTCTTCTTCACTAACACCACGGGTGACGCCCATGGACTCTTCGACGGCTGGATGATGTCGTCGCGTAGCATTTCGTCGACTTGTTTCTTTATGGATTCGCGTTCTCGCGTTGAAACTCTGTACGGGCTCTGCCGGAGTGGCCTGGCATTTTCCTCTGTTATGATGCGATGTTTTGCGACTGGGGTCTGGCGGATTCTTGACGATGACGAAAAGCAGTCCCTGTATTTCAAGAGCAGGGTTTTGAGCTGTTCTTGTTTATGCTTCGGAAGGCTAGGATTAACGTCGAAAACTGGTTGAGAAGCTTGGTTCGTCGGTGTTGGCTCGGAAGAATCGGCGATGGCGAAAGCCATCGACGTAGCCGTGATTTCTTCGATGTAGGCGACTGTCGTGCCTTTGTTTACGTGCTTATACTCGTTGCTAAAATTTGTGAGCATCACTGTTGCTTTGCCTCCCCGCAACTCTGCTATTCCTCTTGCGACGCAAATCTCGCGGTTAATCAACTGGTGCTGGTCGCCTTCAATGACGCCTTCCAGGTCTGCTACTTTCTGAGAGCCGACGGAAATGATGACGCTGGAGCGAGGGGGAATGGTGACTTGGTCTTCCAGCACATTCAAGGCATGCTTCCCTGGCGGCGTGTACCGCGGTAATGCTTTTTCTGTAGATAGTGTTATCGACTTCGATCTGAGGTCGATGACTGCACCATGAAGGCCTAAGAAGTCCATACCAAGGATGACATCTCGGGAGCAATGCTGAAGGACTACAAAGCTTGCGGGATAAATCCGGTTGTTGATGGAGACCCTCGCTGTGCAGATTCCTGCCGGCGTTACTAGGTGACCTCCCGCTGTGCGGATTTCGGGGCCTTCCCAGGCGGTCTTGACTTTCTTCAGCTTCGTCGCGAACGGTCCACTGATGACGGAATAGTCGGCTCCAGTATCGACGAGAGCGGTGACGTTGTGGCCGTCGATGAGAACGTCGAGGTCACTCGTTCGTCGCCTACCGTTTCGATTTGGTCGCGGCGTCGGATCACGGCTACGTCGGTTTGTCCCGCTGCTTCGTCGTTGTGTCGTCAGGTCTTCTTCGGGCCGTGAAGTTTCGACGTCAGGGCTTCGTTCGGCTTGCGGCGTGTTCTTTAGATGTCGTTGCGGCGTTGTCGTCGGCGGCGGAGGATCTTCGGTATTTCGTCCTACAGCAACCGCACCTCCATCGGTTGCTGCCCTTAGTTTTCCGGATACGGGCTAGGTGACCGGCCCCGAGTTGGGCCAGTGTATGGTCGGCGTTGGGGAGAGACGTAGCGGCCTGGCGACGGCGAACGGGAAGGTTGTCGGGGCGTCCATTGTGTTCCCGCGAGGTAGTCGGCGATGTCACGTGGTCTTTCCCCTCGCTGTGGACGCGGCGCGTCGATGGCGAATCCACGCAGTCCCATCTGTCGGTACTGGCAGCGGCGGTAAGTGTGGCCAGCTTCTCCGCAATGGTAACAGAGTGGGCGGTGGTCGGGGGCGCGCCAAACGTCGGTCTTCCTCGGCGTGTATCGTTGGCCGGCTGGCGGGCGGTGTGACGTCGGTGGCGGCGGCGGTGGTGCCTGGCGGCGGAACTGTTGAGGCGGCGCGGCGTCTTGACTTGGGCGAGGAGGGGGGGCGTTGCGTCGGGCTGCAGCAGCATAGGTCACTGCTTGCAGCTGCGGCTGCGCTGACTCGGGGGTGCCCAGAGACTGCTGGATTTCCTCTCGGACGATGTCAGCGATCGACGCAACTTCAGGCTGTGGTGAAGGTAAGAGCTTGCGTAGTTCTTCCCGCACGATCGCTCGGATCGTTTCGCGCAGGTCGTCGGAGCCGACAGCATGAACAACTGGGCTGTCTTGAATCGATCGGCGATTATACTGCCGGTTGCGCATTTGCAACGTCTTCTCAATCGTCGTCGCCTCTGAGACGAACTCTTGGACTGTCGACGGTGGGTTCCGCATTAGCCCAGCGAAGAGCTCTTGCTTTACCCCTCGCATGAGCAAGCGGACTTTCTTGTCCTCGGGCATGGCTGGGTCGGCGTGTCGGAACAGTCTGCTCATCTCTTCCGCGTACAGCACCACGTTCTCGTTTGGAAGCTGCACACGGGTTTCCAGCAGAGCTTCGGCCCTCTCCTTGCGGACGACACTCGTGAATGTGGCAAGGAATCTTGTGCGAAAAATGTCCCACGTCGTGAGGCTTCGCTCTTGGTTCTCGAACCAAGTTCGGGCAGAGTCCTCCAAGGCGAAGTAGACGTGTCTTAACTTTTCATCGGTCCATTCGTTAAAAATGGCGACGCGGTCGTACTTCTCCAGCCAACTTTCCGGGTCTTCAGCAGATGATCCGTGAAAGGTCGGTGGTTCCTTTGGGCGCTGTAGCAGCACGGGTGCAAGCGGCATGGTTGCTGTCATTGTCGCTGTTCTGTTGGTCATGGTCGGGGTCTTCCTGGTCTGCGGCTTGCTCGCTGTTCGGGGTAGGCGTCGATGTCTTCGTTGCGGCCCGGACTGGGTTCACGGCCTGACGGGGGCGACCGGAACATGAGCGAAGCAGCACCTCCACCAGATGTCACGTGGTCGTGACGTCGATGAAGACAGCAGTCGGCGTTTGCAGGATGAAACTGCTTATTTGGCCGAACTTGTGGCCGGAAAATGAGAACTATAACTACAGCAATACACGCTGTACAAATATAGCGGCGAACAGGGCGTCGTCCGTCGATCAACTGACAAGCAGTCAAGCGCGTCGGCTTTTATACAGGCGCTATCGAACTTTCCAGCGATATCGCTGGTGGCGGCGTAATCTCTAGACAAAGCTGGAACATTCGCGTGCGGGGCGCAATCTTAACAAACCGATCTACTACAATCGCGACGCTTCTAGAACACTACTTCGCCTACAGCGTCGAGCGTTGATAACCGTCCCTGCCGGTCAAACCCGAATACATCAAAACAAGACAAGAAGTGGGCGTGGCACCATCTACTCCGGACCTTCAATGTGCGGCCCTTATGCAAGAGCATGAAACAATTTTGCACCCAACAGCATACGCTTGCCGGGAATTATTGCTTCGAAAACAGTAGTACTCGGCAATAAGGGCTGCCACGCTATTGGTGAATTCCATTGGCGGATTCGGAGTGGCCGACGAACTCTACGCCGGAGCACTCCAGTCCGTGGAGAGCATCCGAAGGAAATCTGCCAATGGAACACCAGCGCCCTCGCCAGAGCAAACGGTGGGGGGCGCTATCGCACATCTACTTCGCAAGCGCCCAGCATTCATCGCGGTTCGCGCAGTTTTCGCCTTCACGGGCGCGAGCGGAGAGAACGGGCGCGCTCGGACAGGGCATTTGATCGCACACGCGGTACGCCACGCTCTGCGCACGCGTGGGGATCTTGCGACTTCCGGTCGAATCCGCCGCTTTTCGCGGAGTAGCGAGAGCTGCTCCGTGGAGTGGATCTGGCGCCGGAGCTGCTCCAGATCTGCCAATGAATCACAGGGAGCACTCTCAATCCGCCAATGGAACAGACTTGCTCCGAATGGAGCAGAAAAACTGCTACCGGAAGCGCTCCGAATCTGCCAATGGAATTCACCATATCTTTATCGATATTTTGGGGTATGTAAAAGTTCCACATATTCTTATACGAATCCCCGTTCACAGTCAAGAGCAGGGGTCGGCAACCTGTAGAGCCGGAGGGCCGAGTTGCATGAAGCCGACACGGCTGGAGCCGCAAGATAAATCGGGGGTCTTTGCAGGCAGAGAACAATAATATGTACAGACCTGGAATAGACGTAATGTTTATTTTGAGCAGCAAGTCAGAAAGTTGCAGTTTATAGACGCAGGTTACAAGCAAAAAACTTAGTGGATCCCTGCGTCATAGGAATGGATATAACAGAAAGTGAAACGTGTATTTATGAAAGTATCTCATTGTTCATTTTACATTGATAAATCAGAGCTCGCGCAATGTTTGCTGGTGTTTGGCGGCTATAGCGCCGTTCTAAGTGGATGCACCTACGTTGATCCTAGTGGCACATCTCCATAAGGACAACTAACGTCAGTGATCATGAATAAACCTTCGTGGTAGCTGAAGCAGTTAACATAGACCCAATAAGCGCGCATGGTGAATCACGCATAATGATGGCATCAAGAAGTGCATAATCATTAGTACTCGATATGCGCTCACAGAAAGCGTCGTTGATTGAGGAGCGAAACGTGAAAGTGTGCGCTCTCTAGCAGTTGAGTAACTTAGACTTCTGCTCATGCATACACTACCACACAGCGCTTCAGAAACGCGAGATGCAGAACTCGTAACTGGAGCCGTGTGCATGCGAAGGCTTCCCGCTGCCCGCTGGCGCGTCTGTCACTGCAGTAAGGCACTCACTGAGGCTGCATGGAAATGACATGGAGTGGAAATTGGGGAGCCAGCCTCCGCTGCGCAGAGCCTACGGAAGCGCGTCCTGTCGGCGCTCGTTAGAGTCATGGTGCAGTATTTCACTTCACCTCTCCAAGACGGCGACACGGCCCCTCGTCAGCCAAGGTCACTGTGAAAGGAAGAGGGTGTCAAAGATATAAGGCGCGTTTGTAAGGGCCCACGCATGAGCGTCGGTAGCGCAGGTGGCTACGCGCCCGCCTCCTATCGTCTCTGAACGAGAGGTTGTGGGTTCGACTCCTATGTTCGACGCCACTGCGCAAGATTGCAGCGTAGTTCGGAGCACAGTCACCACTGCAACAAAGAGTGGCTCTCGTGTGCTTTTTTGTTTTTACAGCGAAAGCTGTTATGAGATCATTTCACCGGCCGTTTTTGGCGCCGTAGTTGTCCGCCGCCGCCGCCGCCGGTGTCCGTAACCACTATCGCTCGAAATAAGAAAAAAAACGAAGAAAAAAATTCCAGGATGGAACGAGGTTCGAACCTGAGCCCTCTGCGTGGGAGCCCAGTATTCAACCTCTGAGCGATGCCGGTGCTTGAAACTGTCTTGCAAAAAGACCCTATACAGTCTTCATGTCGGGAAGGAACCACATTAACATATGTAATGTAGCGTGGTAGAAGAGTAAAATAACAACCAAGTGTCACACAATGCGAATTCTGTAACGAGGCGTCACACAATGCGAATTGCGCAACGAGTGAGTTGTTGGATGCTCCCAACCCATTACACAGGGGTCTGCCATAATTCTTCATCGTCATTAGCCACAGCATCAACAAAGTGCACATAATGCCTTACAGGTGTTTAGCAGATACCACGGTTCTGCGCAGACTGAAGAAAAATTGCGTAGTGGCTGCTTCCTTCGTTCATAAAAATTATGATTTATAGCGTAGTGGGTTCCGCGCAAGTGCACTTCTATTGGTTGCCAAGGAAGCCCATAAGGCTCCCATGATCCATTTCCTCAGGGTCTCCATAAAGTTAATTCCCTTTCTCTATCTCTTACCCGCGTTAGCGTATGTTATAAAGTGTGGTGGGAGAATGAAATAACGACCTGGCGTCACAGAATGCGAATTACGTAACAAGTGGGTCATTTAAAGCGTCCAACCGATTACAAAAGCCCAGTCATAATTCTTCATCGTCATCAGCCGTCGCATCAAGAAACTGCACATAATGCCTTACAGATGGTACCTCGCTTCTCCGCAGAATGACGAGTAATGTCGTGGTGGGTGCTTCCAACGTCACAAAAATTATCGTTTGTGGCGTAGTGGGTACGTTGCTAGTGTAATTGTATTAGTAGCCACAAGAGAGTTTATAACGGGCTCTAGAAATGCCGCTCTTCGAGCTTTGACTGTGCTGCGCTTTCCGCGCAGGCCTGGCGTTTTTTTTTTCTCTCGCGATAGCACACCGACTAATCACATGCTTCTTGCCCGCTGCGAAGTGTGATACTGACTGCGTCAACAACGCTGCACTTTGAGAAGTGAAATTCACGAACAGCTGATGTTGTCGCACGACGTGCGCGCGCAGCGCGGACCCTGCCAACACGCAGCTAAAAGCGAGTGCTAATGCTACTATTCCTCATCGGTTTTAATATCCACGGCTGAACGTATCATTTCTATCAGCTTACCACAGTGAAATTAAGCAATAACATGTATCTTGCACGTACCAGTCCATGTTTCCGACGCGGGTGAAGGTTACCAGTTGGGACACGCTTTCTTGTGCCGCATCATTAGCGCCGGCAGCATCTTCGGTCGTCGCTCTTACAGTGGCGACCAGCTAGAACTTGTACGGATATACAGTGAACTCGTTACAAAGCCAGAGTGCGCCATAACAGCAGCTACACGCCGATTTCGAAAAAACAAAAACAAGGGATCGCTTGCTGGCATGCGCCGTCAGTCTCTTCACGATACCGTCGATGTCTCGTAGCTTCCACCAATCACAGGCGGCGGCGAGACTCGCGATGCCGCCCGAGGCGCCTGTTGCTCGTTTTCAGCAAAATAGTTATTTGCTTTGGTCTATGTGAACTTTTGACTTGATTTTCGAGTTTGCCACACGAAATTACTGAACATGACACGATAACCTCGTTTTGTGGCGCTTTAGCCATCCTACACCACATGCTCTCGACACGTGGCACCGATACAGCATCGGTCAGCAAGTGGGACTCCACCCTCAGGATTCCGGACATACAAGCACAACTTTAGGCTGTCCAGAGTGCCCACGATGCGCTGGTAGGTCTTAGACTGACTGCCCCGTGTGGGAACGACCCGCCGTGTGCTAGGGCACATGCGTCCGGACCTTTACGAATAAAGTTTCTCCAAACCCTGAGAATGTTGGGCATGGGTTATTTGGTTGATACACTGAACAGCAGTTTATCGGACAAATATTTGCCCGAAAAGGGATCTATTTTGATCAAGTATCGTTAAGTGATGGTTTCAGTGAAGAGCAGTGGCTTCGCACGTGGTGCAAGACCCTTTGGAAAGGCACAGACGCTTGCTTGCTTGCTTGTTCCCTTTTGTTGGCTCTTACCCACTACGGGGGATCGGCCATTAAACCGGCGGTTCATTTTTTAAAAATAAATATCAGGAATATATCAATTGCCGAAAGAATAAACAAAATTTTAAGAATGACTTGTCGATATGGAATAAGGAGCAGAATAGTACAATATGAGAAACAATGAACGAATGAATGAAAGGAAGTCTGGAGTACCAAATTTTGTTCAGGAATAAGTTAACAAGAAATTCTTCGTGTCTCACCGAGAAATTCGCATAGGGCTGAGCCGACGTTCCTGGTGCTGAAGCCAAGAGAAGATGCCCCTAGGGAAAGAATATTTTGAGAATTCAGATTAATTCTTAAGTTTCTGAATAACATTTCGAAATGCTTTTTTCTATGCCTAATGAATCGACGGCAGGTAAGCAAGAAATGATCAATGTTTTCAGATTCCTGACAAAAATAGCACATAGGAGATGGCACCAGACCAGACCTGTATAAATAAAAATTAATTGGGGGTATCCGGCATCGCAATTTCGTAATAGCCACTTCCAGCATGGGACAGTGGGACACAATTTCTTATTCCAGCCGAATGAAAAATGATCATATTCGGGAACCGGCAATTTCACACTCTTGGCATCTTGAATTAAAGAATACTTCTGAAATCTCGAATGAGTAATAAAAGCTGCGTCAGGTACAAGGAACAAAATAGGAGCACCCAGAGACCACCGCACGAGAGTATCTGCCATCTCGTTTATTAGGATGGCACAGTGACCTGGAACCCATACCAACCGCACGGTACTCAAATTTTTTGGGATTAAGGAAGTGAATGCATTCAGAACGGGAGACTCAGAAGCAGTAGAAGATAAAGATGTACATGACTCATTTACTGGTAGTTTTCGAAGGGCTAATATAATTGCGAGGAGCTCAGCTTCGAATATGGGAGTATAATCTGGGAGGAGCAAGGAGTACGACCATGATAAAGCCTCTGAAAATATGCCCACTACCGCTTTCTCTTCGCACATGGATGCATCAGTGGCAATTATGTTATCTATGCCCCATCGAAGTAAATGATCCTCTAACAATCCTATGAAATATCTGGAAGCTAAAAGCTTGGCGTTAGATGGGAAGATATCATCAAATTCAATTTTTGCTATGGCCGATAATTTAACGTTTGCTACGATGTCGCGTATGTTAACATTTAATGATTCTAGTTGGTCCTGTACGAACAAAACTTGTGGTTTATATATACGAGACCAAGGCTCATTAAAGAATGTTGCTGATTCTGCAAGTCATAATCATGCGTCGGAGAGAAGACAACGACTGCGGCGCGAAATGTCACGCGCGCAACCAGCGCTTGCCAGAAGAAGAGGATGGTCGCGGGAAAGAATTTTGTCGAAGCCCAGACGAAAACCAATGGGGAGAAGGCATGGATGCAATGTTCGGGAGCCAGTCGATGGCTGGAGATGTTGGAGAATCTGGAGCAGGGATGGCTGGCGTCGCGTAGCCGTGGTGTCGGGTACCATACCTGAATGCGGGAGGTCTGACAGGATCAGGACGCTCCAGACGTTTCCGATGTACTCGGAGTTACGCGGCCTCAAGGTGTTCCTGCCGTTACGGTCCCAGGTCGCGTTCTTGCTGCTCGGGCCTCGACACCGGATCTCGACCGCCCGTGGAAGCCGGTATTTCCCTTGCGGCTCTCCATGCTGCGAATGAGCTACTGCAACGGCATGTGTGCAGCCCTCAAGCGGCCGTGGTTCTTTCGTGGCCAAGTAATTTGCCGTCTCGTCTATCCGGCTCCGACATGCTGGCAGGCGCGTTGTACCGGCTTCGCCTGTGACCTCATCAGCCGAAAGAGCCTACGGAGCCGTCGTGATCACCGTAATAATTGGGGACCGCTTCTCTTTCCAAATGCTATAGTGGAACGTTCTCAGGCGCAGGGATCGGTAAATTAAGGAGTGTTTTGTAGTTTGTAATTATTTCACTCATTTTTTACGTTCTGGCTTAAAGGTTTTTATCTTTCTTGATGTTTTAAAAACCGACTTGGGTTTCTCTTCTCCGTAGGCTCTGTCTTGGAGCAACACTGGGGCTCTTCGATTTTCCACGACGAAAAGTAGCACTGAATGAACGGGGACACAAGAAGAGGGCACACAACACAGTCCGTGTTGCGTGTCCTCTTCTTGTGTTCCCGTTCATTCAGTGCTATTTTTCGTCGTCAGTATGTACCAACAAGCCCAAATTTGAACAGTCCATTTTCCACTTCTGGCTACCCGCGGGCTGCCACAACCTCCCAAGGCGCATCCGCCCACCGCGCGGGGCACTTCCGGTCGTTTTTCTCGGGCTGGACAGTTCTGCCTACCCTCGGGTCGCCAGAAGCTTCCAGGACAAATTTGTCCTGGAAGCTCTCTGGAAGGTTTCGGGCTAGCAGACGCCAAAAAGAGACGATGCGCGCTACCCGCCGTCTTTGTGAGAACTCGACGGATTGCAATGCGGGTACTTGGGGACTACACCTTCGGTTGTCATTACTCTCGGCGTCATATCATAAAACCCGTTCCGCCGTGCGAAATGGTGCAACTATGAATGACGGCGAATATTTAAAACTGATATTTATTGCTTTTCTTGTTTTACCTGTCCCGTACTTGAAGCTTCCTTACGTGAACAACACGGCGAACTGCTGACTGCGTCGTGCACACCTCTCGAAAGTTACGTACACATTGGTGCGCACAGGTCTCTTTGAGATCACGATGAGATTACCTTGCTAATCCTTTGTTTATCAATTTATTGTTTCCCATCCCCTTTCCCCGAAAACAAAATCTTATTTATTTCGTTATTTCCTTTTCTCGTATCACGAGAATCACCTTATTCTACTTGAAAAATGCCACCTTTCCATTTTCCTGATTTTCTTTTTTAACCCAATGTTCCAATTGACTGTAACCGCCGGCTTCTTGGCCAATCCCCCGGTGTGGGTGTGAGCCAAATGCAAGGAACAAGCAAGCAAGCAAGCAAGCTGGCTGTCCCAGCATTCGATTTTGCAATCTTTGGGTTGTCTCGGGATGAACTAGCTGGCGAACTTCTGGCTAGCCCTGGCTGCCAGCGATCTGCCAGAAGCCCGAAAATCGAAGATCCCCATTGTAGATTAGCGTAAACCTGCATGACACTCCCTGTGCTTGCCCATCCTCTGTGACAGTGGCGCTGTACTCAATATTGTCGTGAGACCTCTGATTTTTGTTCAGTGGCCCGTAGAAGTCCGAGACTGCTAAGCGTAGTGCTTCAAGCCGAGGGAAGGTTCCGAAAGTTGAGAAGTGCTGGATGTCTTTAAATATAGCCATACAACAATGTTTGAGAAATATGAGCAGTTATAAATGACAAAGAACCAATTCGTTTATTTATTCAAAATACCCCTAAGGGCCCTCTTACGAGGGTATTACATAGGGGGCTGGCACATTCGAAAAAGAAGCGGAAAAACAAAATACAACTGTGGAACATATATAAAAGATGCAAATAATAAATCATTATAGATATTGTGGGCACTAGTTATTAGTGTGCCTCGATGTGTGCGCCACAAAACGCGCAACAAAACGCGCATCAAGGCACCCTACTAGTTATGTGCTTCTTTCTCATCTGTGCATTATCACAATCATCATCATCCGTTTGTCTCTCTGTCCTCATCGTCACCGCGTGTCATTGTCATCATCATCGGGTGTATGCGCGCTCGGCCCATTCTCTTCGGAGGCCTTGAGTCTAATAAACGTCGCGTCAACCAAGACGTCATACGTGGTGGAGGTGGATTTTCGGTCCTCGGTCCTCTCCCAGCCCGCTCTACCTCCTGGAGCTTCGTTCAGGCCACCACCGTGACCCCCCGCTCTTCGCTGGTCTTCGTGGAGAAGACGTCGAAGACTGGCTCGATGACTACGACCGCGTGAGTGCCGCTAATCGGTGGGACGAGGCCGCCAAACTGCGTTACGTCCCTTTCTACCTAACCGGCGTCGCGAAGACGTGGTACTTCAACCACGTCGTTGACTTACCCGACTGGGCGACCTTCCAGCGGCAGCTCCGCCATGTTCTTGGCACACCGGCCATTCGGTCCGCCGTCGCGAAGAGGACCCTCGATACTCGCCAACAACATCCCGGCGAGTCGTACACGTCGTACATCGAGCATGTTCTTGCGCTATGCCGGCGTGTCAATTCACCCATGCTCGAATCGGACAAAGTACGCCACATTTTGAAGGGCATAGGGGCTGTTGCCTTTCATGCCCCCGCTGCACAGAACCCAACTACCATCGCTGACGTGGTCACGACTTGTCAGCCCCTCGATGCCCTGGACTCGGTTCGTCTACAACCAGACATTGGTGAACACCACTCTACGTCTCATAAACATCTCCGTGACCTCATAAGGGACATAATACGGGAAGAACTACAGTCGATGGACTTCTCGCCTCTGTCACCGTGTTCTATACAGTCTTCTGGACCGGCCTTGCGCGACATCATCCGGGAGGAACTCACATCCATGACCTCCCCTGCGAATGTACAGCCACCTGATCCTCGGCCCATACCAACCGCCCAAGTTGCCGCCGCGCCTCCCGGCGACGTAAACACGACTTTGCCGCTACCACCATACGCGTCAATTGCTGCCGCGCCCACGGTCCCCTTCCGTTCGGCGCTGCCTGACCCTTCACCTGCCGACCTGACCGCAATATCTCAAAGTGCTCCGAACGCCTTCTACTCACCACCGTGGCGCACGTCCCGCCCAGTATGCTACTACTGCGGATATCGCGGCCACATCTCTCGTATCTGCCGAAAGCGCCAGCAGGACGAGCGTCGAGGTTACGACATGCGTGAACGGGATTTTTCGTCTGGGGCCTCTTATCATGGTCAGCGTTACTCGTCGGCCCCGCACCGGTCGCCATCTCCGCCCGCGTCGAATCCACCACGGAACAGCCGATCCGCACGACGCCGCTCACCCTCGCCCTTTTGCCGCTCCTCTTCTCCACTTCGGCCTGCCTCATTCGCCACCGATAATCAGTCGGAAAACTAGGTGATGCAGTTTCTTTTGGGAAAACTGCATTCCAAGTCAGGACTGATATTCCTCCATCATGACCGTGCAACATGGTTTTTGTCGTAGTGGAAGGAGTGCATGTCGATGCTTTGGTGGAGACGGGTGCGACATTTTCTGTTATACGTGCCGATTTGTGTCAACGTTTGAACAAAGTGATGACGCCTTACGATGGACCCACGTTAGTCGCTGCCCAGGGGAACATCATTCGCCCTTCCGCTTTTTGTACTGCTCGAGTTTTTATCGACGGTATCCGTCATCACATCCAGTTTGCTGTCCTATCCCTTTGCTCTCACCAACTAATATTAGGGTGGGATTTTCTCTCATCTGCTTCCGCGGCTATTTGTTGTGGCCAACGCGTCGTCCACCTCACTGACACCGACTTCATGCTCGAAGACGACGACACCCAGAAGCCACTTCGTCTGGTCGCTGCGGAAGACACCGAACTGCCGCCACTCCACGAACAAATTGTCACCATTACGTCCACCGACATCGACCACGGCGACGTGTTGGTCTCCCCTTCATCACTTTGCACTCGTCAAGGCACACTTCTTCCGTCCGGTGTCGTTCGTTTTCGCAATGGATCTGCTCTCATCACCGCCGTAAATTCAACATCGGAGAAGATTCTATTGGCACAGAACACTACGGTGGCCCGTGTTGCTGACCACGAGCCTGTATTCGTCATGCCCCTGCAAGCCGTCTCATCTAAAGACCTTTCCATCGGGGAGCGTGCTTCTCCTCCGCCTTTACCGCCGCCATTAGCAACAACTTGACAGCTTCACACACGCAGCAGCTGCTCGCATTGTTACAGGAACACGCAAGTTCTTTCGATGTTTACTCGTCTACGTTGGGCCGCACTACCACTACAGCGCATCGAATTCAGACAGACGGAACATCTATTGTACACCGCCGGCCCTACCGCGTGTCTCTTGCCGAGAGAAAAATTATAGAAGAAAACGTTGCCGACATGCTCAAACGTGAGGTAATACGCCCCTCATCTAGCCCTTGGTCCTCTCCTGTAGTTTTGGTCCGTAAAAAGGATGGCTCTGTGCGCTTTTGCGTGGATTACCGGGCGCTCAATAAGATCACCCGCAAGGACGTGTACCTAGTGCCACGCATTGACGACGCCCTCGAGTCCCTACAATGCGCGGAATACTTTTCAAGCCTCGACTTGCGTTCAGGATACTGGCAAATTCTCATGCATGAAGGCGATAAAGAGAAAACGGCGTTTGCAACCCCCGACGGGCTATACGAATTCAACGTGATGGCTTTCGGGCTGTGCAACGCGCCCGCGACATTTGAGCGCATGATTGACACCGTGCTGCGCGGCCTCAAATGGAAAACTTGCGTTTGCTACCTGGACGACATTGTTATCTTTTCGTCAACGTTTCCTCAGCACCTGCAAGGCTTAGATGAAGTGTTGACGTGCCTTGCCGGCGCTGGTCTCCAACTCAACACTAAGAATTGCTGTTTCGCCAGCAAATCTATCAAGGTATTGGGACACGTCGTTAGCAAAGATGGAATTCGTCCAGACCCTGAGAAGATTGCTGCGGTTCTTCGCTTTCCATGCCCGGAAAGACCGAAGGAGTTGCGGAGTTTCCTTGGCCTCGCCTCCTATTTTCGTCAGTTTATCCCGAACTTCGCCTCAATAGCTGCTCCACTACACCAGCTATTCGCTTCCGACGTCCCCTTTCGGTGATCTGAAGAATGCCAAGCAACTTTCGACCTGTTAAAGGACGCCCTCACATCCGAACTACTTCTCTGCCATTTTGACGAAGCCGTACCAACTATCCTTCATACAGACGCTAGCGGCCGCGGTATAGGTGCCGTTCTTCTGCAACGCGACACCTCTTCACAAGAGAGAGTGGTTACTCACCGCTGCCGAAAAGAACTACACGATAACTGAGCAGGAGTGCTTGACTGTGGTTTGGTCGGTGCAGAAGTTCCGTCCCTATCTCCACGGCCGTACTCCACGCGTATTCACCGCTGCCGAAAAGAACTACACGATAACTGAGCAGGAGTGCGTGGCTGTGGTTTGGTCGGTGCAGAAGTTCCGTCCCTATCTCCACGGCCGTCACTTCACAATTGTTACGGACCACCACGCCTTATGCTGGCTTTCCACTCTGAAGAACTTGTCCGGACGCTTGGGTCGGTGGATTCTACGCCTGCAGGAGTATGACTTTGATATAATTTACAAGTCTGGTCGAAAACATCAAGACGCCGACACTCTTCCTCGCTGCCCGCTTCCTATTACCCAGATCAGCGTTGGCGAGGCCTCGGCCGTCACTTCTACCGGAGTTCCTACGCTCGCCGCAATAGGCCATCTCTTCTCGGACGACGAGCCAACATTTCGCTCCCGCCAGCTATCCGATCCATACTGCAGGCGTATTATAGACCACCTTTCGGGAGCCTTCCATCCACCTAACGCGCGACTTCGTCGTCAACTGGTGCAATTTAAGCTGGAAAATGGCGTTCTTTACCGCGACATTTACCATCCTGACGGTCAACGCTGGGTTCCTGTGCTACCACGCGCTCTTCGACTTCATGTGCTTCAAGCCTTCCACGATGATTTGACTGCTGGTCATCTTGGTTTTCGAAGAACTCTTGACCGCATTCGATGTCGTTTCTACTGGCCCGGCCTTTATACTAGCGTAGCGCGGTACGTCGGTTCCTGCTTCCCATGCCAGCGCCGTAAACTCCCGACATCTGCACCTGCTGGACCTCTACAGACAATTCCGTGCCCCACAATGCCATTCGAGGTTGTAGGTGTCGACCTTTACGGACCTCTTCCCGTCACATCTACTGGCAAACGATGGATAGTGACCGCCGTAGACCACTTGACGCGCTACGCCGAGACAGCCTCTGTGATTACTGGCTCAGCTGCCGAGGTTGCCGACTTCGCTCTTCACGGCATAATACTGCGTCATGGCGCTGCTCGTATACTGCTTAGCGACCGTGGAAGGGTGTTCCTGTCACAAATATTAAATGAAGTACTGCGCGCTTTCGGGACTACTCACAAGACAGCTTCAAGCTACCACCCTCAGACCAATGGTCTCACCGAGAGGTTTAATCGTACTCTTGCTGACATGATAGCCGTCTACATCCAACCAGACCACAAAAACTGGGATACCCTGCTACCATTCCTCACCTTCGCCTACAACACGGCCGTTCAGCGCGCAACTGGCTACTCGCCGTTCTACCTCGTTTATGGACGTCCCCCTGCTACATTTCTCGACGTTTCCCTCTTCAAGAGCCATGTTAACTTACCTCAGTCTCCCAGCGAAGATTACATTTCCCGACTGGCCCAGTCCCGCCATGATGCTCGCATCAACACAGACGCGAGACAACAAGAGCGGAAGATCATTTATGACGCATCCCATCGCGTTGTATCTTTTCGACCTGGTGGCGAGGTGCTGCTTTTGACACCTATTCGCACACCTGGTCTCTGTGACAAGTTTCAACCACGCTTCATCGGGCCGTACATAGTTCTGGGACAGACTTCGCCTGTTAATTATCGTGTGACACCACTTGTACTCTGTAGGAATCGAGCGCGCCCTCCCCTTTGGCGCCTCGTTCCCCAGCTAGCGCGTGTGTTGGCCCCGCGCGGCTCGAGCGCCGGGGACCGCCGTTAATCGGCAGTATGGCCACCATGGCGGCAGCGCCAGGCCTCTTTGTCTGGTGCGAGCCATGCGTCGGCCTCCCGGCGCGCGGGCACGCGTCCGGGCATGCCTCGACATGCTCACATGCTCACGCCACCAAGCTAGCTTACGTCACTGCGCGACGCCTGTCCTCAATGGCCGCCAGTGACAACCCCCTTCCCCCTTGAGCTCGCTTCTGTCTGGCGCGGGCTTGCCCGCGTGATATGCTCTCTGGCTAGCACGAGAGGTTGACGCGCTGCTCTAGCAGGCGGCTTCTCGTTCGTGTGCTCGACTGCTGCCCTTTGTGTGATAGTCGTAGCGCCGCTGGCAAGCGTACTCGATCGGTCTTGCGGAGTTCCCTTTACGGCCTGCAAGCCCGTGACTGTCGTACTGTGCTGCATCTTGGGTTAATAAACCTGTGTTGTTTGTTGACATCCTGCCTCGAGTGCCTTTTCTGCGCCGTGCCGGAGTCGACGAACCCGGCCCTAGCGTCTTTGTTCGAGGCGGCAGTGGAGAACGTCGCGTCCCTTCACGGTCGCCTCGTAGGGTAAGCTTTGCGCTAAATCTATCTCCACAACTCCCAACAGACCGCCGTTACCGCAGCACCGAGATTGTGCACGTTTCTCGCATGAAACCCTTCACGCGACGTTCCTAGTCACCTTGACTTGCAGCGGCCAGGATGTCCGCTTACACGTGGGGGAAATTAGTGTGGGCACTAGTTATGTGCTTCTTTCTCATCTGTGCATTATCATAATCATCATCATTCGTTTGTCTCTCCGTCTTCATCGTCACCGCGTGTCATTGTCATCATCATCGGGTGTGTGCGCGCTCGGCCCATTCTCTTCGGAGGCCTTGAGTCTAATAAACGTCGCGTCAACCAAGACGTAATAATATAAAAGGTTTGACATTTTGTGATTAGAAAATATATAAACATAGTAACAGTGGTAGATGCAGCATTACATTGAACTAACACTGATGCTAAATCTATTGTTGCGTACATAACAAAAACATGTTGTGCTATCACTCTGAGTAAAACTTTTCACGTAAGAAGGCCTGAAAAGATGATAAATTAGTTTCAGTCGCTATGTATGACGCTAGGTCATTCCATTCAATGATTGTGCGTGGTATAAATGATTTAGCGTAAACTGATGAATGGCAAGTTATGCGTGCTACTTTGTTATCATGGTCACGGCGCGGGGAGGCAACGTGGGGTGAAGAAAAGAAGTCGTTATGAAGCGTGCGATGATAGTACAGTTTGTGAAATAAGGTAAGGCGAGCAAAGTGACGTAGACGTGACAGTGGCTCCAACTCCACTCGTTGCTTTAATGCTGTGACACTCGTGAAGCGGGAGTAATCCGAGTAGATAAAGCGAGCAGTACGGTTTTGCAAGGATTCAGTGTTGTTGATGACATATGTTTGTTCAGGATCTCATATTGCAGAATCATATTCAATCTTTGGGCGGATGAGTGTTGTATAAGCTAGATTTTTTTAAGTGGGATGGGGCATGCTTGAGGTTACGCTTGAGAAGACCGAATGCTCGGTTAGCTGATGCTAATACAGTTTTAATATGGTAATGCCAAGTTAAATCAGATTTAAGATGGACACCAAGGTACTAATAGGTTGATGTAAGTTCAGTGCTAGCATTATTGAGTAAGTAGGTCGTAGGAAGGCGAGTGGAATGATTAGTGAATGACGTTAGCTTTGTTTTAGACGCATTTAGGGCCATTAGGGCGATGGAAAGGAAAATGATAGGTGTAACCTTAAGAGACAGGAAGAGAGCAGAGTGGGTCAGGGAACAAACGGGGGTTAAGGATATCATAGTTGAAATTAAGAAGAAGAAATGGATGTGGGCCGGCCACGTAGCACGTCGGCAGGATAACCGGTGGTCAATAAGGGTAACTGACTGGATTCCAAGAGAGGGCAAACGCGTGAGGGGAAGACAGAAAATTAGGTGGGTAGATGAGATTAAGAAGTTTGCAGGTATAACGTGGCAACAGAAAGCACAGGACCGGGTTGATTGGCGGAACATGGGAGAGGCCTTTGCCCTGCAGTGGGCGTAGACAGGCTGATGATGACGATGATGATGATGAGGGCCATTAGTTACGAGGAGCACCAAGTTGTCACTTCCTGAAGGTCAGTTTGGAGGGCAAGGCGGCCAGCATCATGAGTAATTCTCCTATACACACAACCATCTGCAAATAATCGAAATTTAGAGGAAACAAGTTTCGGCAGATCATTATTAAAAATTAAGAAAAGTAGCGGACCAAGAACGCTGCCTTGAGGGACTCCAGAGGTTACGGGAACAGAAGAAGAGTTAGGGCCATTAGCAGATGTGTATTGTTGTCTATTGGAAAGAAACTTTTTAGTCCAGGCGATAACATTAGAATGTATGTAGAGGTGCGTTAATTTGGTTAGAAGCCGGTGATGAGGAACGCGATCAAAAGCCTCTGAGTAGTCGAGAACCACTGCGTCCACTTGAAAGCCTGCGTCAACTACTGAAAATAAATCATGAGTAAATCCGACGAGTTGTGTATCCCATGAGTAACCCTTGCGAAAACCGTGCTGATGTTTAAAAATTATGCCGTGCTCTTCTAGGTAACTTATTATACTTGTGTATGACGTGCTCGAGAAGTGTACATATGTTACTAGTTAATGAGATATAAAAAAAGCCACAGTTTCGCCGCAACGGCGAAGCAATGAATGCGATAGCAATAAATTGGAATCTAACGCGAAGAACGTAAAGGTTATTGAAACCGAGGTGATCAGAGCTGGTAGTAGTTCTGAGGTTATTCAACAGGGCATAGATGCCGGCTTCACTCACGATAATTTCTCACAGAAATGTTAGGCAGTGACTGTAAGTGGGTGAAGAAGTGATGTCTTCATTGGTGAAAACAGATGAAAAGGCATCGTTTAGCAGTCGTCAACACTCAGTTTCAGTGACTGGTTCTCCGTCAATAGTCGTTAGGACTATGTCAGGATCAAAACTTGGTTTGATTACTCGCCAGAATCTGTGACAATTATTGGTTAACATAATGGGCAGATCATGACTGAAGAAATGGCGACGAGTTATTTTAAGCAGGGTCTGATACTCCTTATCGCAAACACGGTACATCTTCCATGACAAAGGTAGACCTGTATCAACTGCTCGGCGGTACAGGCGTTTTTTCTTATTACTAAGACGGCGAAGGCGATGTGTAAACCAAGGTCAATTTTTATGATGACGGAGGGCGATAGTTGGCACATACTTCTTGACAAGGTTAGTCAATGTGGTTTTAAGCGACAGCCAATTTTGTTCAACTGAGCGAGATAAATAATGAGCAAGGAAGTTGTCAGAAAAGATTTGAAATTCTGTGTTAATGATCTCGAAATTAGCGCGGCTATAGCAGTGAATTTTCTTAGTGGTTGTTTTCTTTTAACACGAAAGTGCTTGATACCGGGCTCCGCCAAGACTTCAGTGACGTATTACCGTCACGGAAATGACGTCGAAAAAATTTACACGATCAGATGGCAAAGAAAAAAAGTCAGTTTCGCCGCAACGGCGAAGCAATGAATGCGATAGCAATAGATTGGAATGTAGCACGAAGAACGGAAAGCAGCTCGAATTTGCCAGCGCGTTGCTCGAGCCCAAAGGACGCACGAAAAGAACGCACACAGGACGAGCGCGAACTATCATGAGTCACAGCTCGACACTTGAAGCGCACTGCTCAAACATAAAGCAGGACGGACGAAACAAACGAACAGGTACACAAAGGACGAGCGCGAACTAATGGTCACAGTTGTTAATTATTTCTGTTTGAACAGCGCGCTCCCTTCGCAAACGCGGCCGCCGCGGCGACCTTCGTACGCTCTGTGACTCAAGCGCAGACATCGCGGGGAAAGCAAAAGAGAGGTCGCCCGTTCGATTCCGCGCATCGGAGAGTTTTTCTGAATTATTTTTCTTTGTGCCTTTTATATATAGACATACACATATACGGTGCATGACGTACACATATGCGGTGCATGAGTGCTTTGTTGCGGGCTGGTAGTCCCGGCGCAGCAGCAGGCGAAGACCGGCGGTGACCAACGCGATCGGCGGGGACGCCAGCCAGCCCGAACACGCTGTTTGGCGCGAAGCGCTGAAGCAGAAGAAACGTCCGCACTCAACGAGTACTCTCCACACACTCTTTTATTTACACGTCGCCTCGGTAAAACAGGTTATGCCAGAGCGGCGCCCCATGGCATTCGTACAGTGTAATACAGAACCGAAACCGAAACAGAACAATGAGCTCGTGCAGAGGGCACGGAGGAAGGCAAGTTTAAGCGCAGTCGCATGTTCAGCGCAGCTTAAGAAACTAGGGTATTTAGAATTACGTATGTTTGCATTTTCTATTAAAGGAACACGCCACATAATACTTACCTAGTGATGTTGCGCCTCAGATATGTGTAATGTTTGCTTTCTGATCGACAATGTACACAAGTATGAACCCAGTCAGCCGTTCAAGATGGCTGGCCCTTGGGCAAGTGGTTCAACTTTGGCCGAGTGGCTGAATCGAGTGACGTGCCGACAATCAGAAAGACAGACAGACCAAAATTTCTTCGTCGAAATATCCCAAGAAAGACTATCGTCTTTAAAATCGCGGCCGGTTTACCGGGGCGGCGCGACGCGCTTTGCGTTTCCCTCTAGTCCGGACGTCTTGTTCGATCACATTTTAACCTCCCGCGGGATGGCGCCCAAGTTCTGCGTCCAATATGCGACGCTTCTCTGGCTATCCCACCTCGTTCTCTGATTACGCTCTCGCCGTCACCTACTACAGCTACCACAAGGGTTTGTTTAATCATTTAACATGGACGTTAGTCGTCGGATAGAGATGTACTAGCAATCATCAAAGTGGGTGAATCCACGTTAAACGGTGCTATAGCTGCTACACAAAGAGAGTTTGCACAATATACATTGTACAAACTCTCTAAATATTGTGCAAACTCTCTTATATCAATGTACAGTTAACATTCAGTTACTTCTGTAAGGGCACGCTTTACTTTCGTGTTATTCCGATTCCTACGACGGAGGGATCAACCATATTTTTTGCTCAACGCATGCGCGATACAGTAAAAACGTCTGGGTTGTTTGTTAGGACGAGATCAAGGATATTTGCCGCTGTAGCGGTGCGACGGGTAGGACTAATGATTAGTTGCGAAAGAGAAAAATCCAACAGGACGAAAGAAATGCATGGGCTTCATTGTCACTGGAATTAACAGAAAGAGTGACCCAATCAATGTTTGGAAAATTGAAGTCGCCAAAGACGAGGAACGTAGCGTTAGAAAAGCGTACATGTAAGACACAAAGTATTCGGTGAAATTCACAAGAAAATCCACTGCACATATCAGGCGGCCGATAAAAAGCACCAATATTAACATCGATAACGCCCAATTTGCACCATATCCACACACATTGAAGGAAAGTAGGAACAGTGAGTGGAACAGCGGATATTTGTTTCTTTGTGGCTATAAGAACGCCGCCTCCTTTTCTATTTTTTCTGTCACAACGAAAAAAGCAAAATTCAGATTCGCTGAGCAGGATGCCATGTTCCGGGATAGAATAATCGAACCAAGTTTCAGTTAATACAAGAAGTGAAGTACATGTAGAATCCACGAGTGAGGAAAGGGCGACAGTTTTGGATAAAACACTTCTAATGTTTGTGAACAAGAAATTGGCGATGTTCCTTACGTAAGGCCGGACATTAGGTGGAAACGAAGCAGGCACTGGGGAAGTTGACTTATCTGTCAACACCGGTCAAGCTGTAGCGGGATGACTTATTGGTACCGCACGAGCACCCGCAACATCTCACATGAAAATATCGTTATGGATATGCAGTTTATCAAATGTTAGACAGACACGGTCACCTTGTTTTAGATGTGAAGCATCTTATAGCGGAATTCAATCCGGTGGACATGGTGTGCGGCGTGACCACCCTTACTGCGCATGCGCAAACCCTCTCCACATCCCCCCTCCCCCTTCCCCTCCCCTTTCCACTCTCTCCCCTCCCCATCTCCCTCCCCTTGCCCCCTCCCCTTCCATCCTCACATACCCCTCTCCACTTCCCCTCTCCCCTTTCCCCTCTGAAACGCGGGCTCTACATGCCGAAACACTGCTTCGCATCGCCTCATCGTCCCCTTTAGCGGTAGATGGTGTGATTTTTTTTAATCGATCGAGAGAACTGATTAAGTTGTCAGGGCTTATCACGAACGGCTTGGGAATAATCACGTCCAATGCCGAAACCTGTGTTCCTCAGCTTGCGGTCATTACTTAAGATAGTCTCAACTTCTTTATCGTTAAAGAACTTTGTTATAATAGGGCGCTTTTTGTCGGTCGAAAAACGTCCCACATGGTGTGCTCTAGCAATGGAAGTCGCACTGACGCCAAGCTTGTCACGACAGAATTCATACACAAATCGCTCTGAAGTTTCCCAGCTTTCGGATCCAACTGCGTCTGCTACACCGTAGAACAAAACATTTGATCTACGCGACCAGTTCTCTAGGTCATAAATTTTATTAAATATATTAGACATTCCACCCTCAAGGTGCCCTGAGATATCCACTGACGTTGATGATTCCAATTTGGTTTCCATTTCCTGTACTCGTTTGGTAAGACTTTCCAGGTCTGTTTTGAGCGTGGCGTGCATATTCAGCACCCTCATTACAGATTCCATAGAGCTTGCACTGCTGGCTTCAAGACGCCTAACAGCCTCACAACCACAACGTCTAACTTCTCCTCTTGAGCCTTTGTTATTGGTCCTGGGTTTTCGTCTACGTCACCGCCCAGAAGCAACAGGCGCAAAACGTAAACGAGAGCAGTACAGGTGCGTTTGAAAGAACTGGGTGGCCACGACACTGCCAGAAGGCAAAAATCATTGCTGCGGTAACAGTGAGTTTGGTAATAACTGACCTGTAGAAAAGCAGTCAGTGAGCGACGAACACTTGTGGCACTGTCCTTGCTCAGGGGTTCGCCGAAATGCGCGCGTTTTTGAGTAGGCGGTGTTGATATCGTCGTTCCAGGTTGACCGACGAGTAACACGAACCTGTCCAAGAATGACGGCGGGTGATGCAGCAGGCCTGATAGGTTGCGGCAAGTAGGCGGGTTGTCCGTGCAATGCGGAAAGCTCATGCAATTTTCGCTGACCCAGGCATCAGCCAGTTGTACTGCAGGCGGCGACAGCAGCCGTCCCAGGAGCGTTAGAGCAGCACCTGTAGAAAAGCAGTCGGTGAGCGACGAACAACTGTGGCAGTGTCGTGGCTCCAATAACAAGAAGTAGCAGAGGGACAAAAACATGATGTACGGAGGAAGATATTCTCTAGGAAAATTTATTTACGGAATAGGTAGGTAACAAAGGCTTGTGAAAAAACGAATAGAGGAGAAAACTTATTCGATGTATTAAGAGGTTTTCTTTTTATTTCGACAGCATTTGGTGAAAAAAAATTGCAGTGACACTGTGAGGGCGAACCAAGGAATGAGATAGCAACATATCGGAATGTTATATAAATTATGGCTAGCAGCTAACTCTTCTGTATCTGACCTCGCGTAACTCTACAAAATGCTAATGTAAGGAAATACGGCCGTTCCACGCAACGAAGTGGCTTTCGTGCTGTCTGAACGCGAAGCAAGCGGTGAGAGCACACAGCACGTACATGGGCGCGACCTTTTCATCAAAGTTCGCATTGCTGGTCGAGCGACGCAGCTTCGCGCCCTCCCCCACCGGCAGTCGTTCATGCTCCTTCGCCCGACGGAAGACGGGCGCAGTGTTTCGCATTTGCTTGAGGAGCCATCGACGGCAGGCCTCGCACGAGGGACGATGTTGTCGCATGCGGTCTTCCTCCGACGGAAATGGCCGGCTCGTTTCATCGCTGCTTTAGCTGCGTTTGTCGCCAGCGCTCGGGCGTAGAACATACGGTACGCCGGGAGATTTCATTGATTTGGACCTCCTACGAAACATGATGGCGATGGCAATAACCCTCCGAGAGTGTCCATATAATTGCTATCGTGATATTACTTGATAAAAAAGGGAACTGCAGCTGCACCTATGAATGTGATTGGTATAATACATGGTAGTTTAACGGCGCGGAAAATACCGTTCAGAATACACAATTAGCAGATTGTATAGTGAAGGTGTGTTGAATAATAAGATAATTAAGGACAATATCATTTATGGGAACCAAGTTGTACGTGAGCTAACTGAAGACATTCTGGGATGGTGACAATATCAATAACGAATTTCTGCGTCTACAATAACCACACTTGTATATTTCAGAGTGATTAGATTTCCAGTAATGCGGCAGTGTAATCGGACGAAAGACATACTAAAGGGGTTTTTCTCTGCCGCAGGTCTCTGATGTCTTCAGATACAGTTCCCGACACGGTGGGCGCAGACTGCCTCGATGCTGTCTCCACGTCACGCACAGTGGATCTCCAGCGAACCAGCACTGCCAAATGAAGCTCACGCATTGTTACCACGTTTCGAAACACCTATGTCGTTTACATTAGTTCTTCTACGAAAACATTTCGGTATTCGGGAAAATTGGTATTTTGTGAACAAAGAGATTGCTTGAATATACATCTCTTGTGAAATGAAGTCACTAATTCCACTGCGTTGTTGTACCAATTGCTTGTGTTCTCACAATTACGAAAAGAACCATCATATCTAAAAATACAAGTCGTTGGCACCATATGTAGCGCCTCAGCATGCGGCGCCCGCCAAGGAAGAAGTTGACTTTTGCGGCATGGCGGGTGCAGCGCGATAATAAAAAAAAAAAATCACCGCCATATCCACGAAGTGAATGATGTTAGAGGAGCTTGCTCGGACATGATCGGGTAACTCGCGAATCCTCCGTACACATTCCTCTACCATCATATATAGACGTGACAACGTTGTTGTATATACATTAGCCCTCTTCGCTTCAGCCTCCCGGGCTCTCACCCCAGGGTCTCGGTGGCGAGCCTGAGCTGCTGCTACGTTGCGAGCGCGCCGCGCTGCTGCCTTGGTTGGGGTGTTGATGCTGCGGAACGAACAGTGTTCACTGAGTGAGCTCCCGGCGAAGAGAAAGAAAGCGCGCCAAACGAGAGGCGCGGCCCTCTAGCGGTCACCTATCTAACTAGCGCACGCGCCGTCATAGTGGTGTGCGCCGCCTTGAGCGGCGGCGCGCCATCTAGGAGCATTCTTGAGATCACCGGAGAGAGCGTAGCTGCGCCTATGGCGGGGCCAATGACAACTTGTGTGCACGCCGCCCACAACGGACAAGGTGCGAGCATAAGAAGCTTGGCGAGCAAGCTCTTAAAAGTTGTTCAACAACTAAATGATGTCAGAGCTGAATGTTTCTCGTATTGGCTCGGACAGGTAATGGTGACCCGATAAAAAACACGCAGCCCCAATCATCCCGCATGGATCCCGCCGGCTCTTCCACCCTTCCTGGCGGTCCTGACGCCCAAGAAGCACGGCTTAAAGTCTGCCTTCATCGGAGGGGGGCCCTCAAAGGACGGCGACACACACACACACACACACACAGACACACACACACACACACACACGCGTACACACACACACACACACACACACACACACACACACACACACACACACACACGCACCGCACACACACGCACGCACACACACATACAGTAAAACCTCGGTGATACGATCACGGCTTGTACGAATTTCGGGGGGATACGAATTTTTCTGTGGTCCCGGCCAGGGCCCATCAGCCTGCAATGTATTCGAGTACGGTTGTTGCGAACCGGTTTTCAACCCGCGACGTTTGATACAAACGTACGCTAGCGCGCAGGTACGAACAGGTGCTGCCCGCGCTTTCGTGGAAGACGCGGCAGTCGCGGCGGCTGCGGGCATGCGCGTTGCGCGACCGTCAACGGCGCGTCGTTACCTCAGAGATTGTGCACGCGAATGTTGGCGGCCTTGATGCGCCTTCGCGTTTAGATTACAGATGGCGTTGACGTCGCGTTTCTTTTTTTTTCCAGCGCGTTGACGCGTGCTGCCGTGCTCGAGGCGTTAGCGTCTTTGTACTGTGTTAACACCTGCCTGTCACATCGATGCAAGTCATGTCCTCGCAATCAGACGTTCTATGAAACAAGACTGAAACTTGGGCTGCGGGTCCGTGAGAGGTGGACGAAGACCCCATTAGACGAAGCTGACGGTCTTGGCGAAGGAGCTAGGCCTCGCAACGTACGCGCACACATGCCAACTCTCCAGTTTGCACGGGAGACTCCTGGATTTTGAGCAACGCTCCCGATTGTGGGGGTACAGCCATAAATGTCCCAAAAAGAACTCCACACAGCACCGCGATAAGAAGGTAACAGCAATACAGGACAGCGGTTCTAAAATTTTCTGGCCTTCCAATCTATCGCGTGCAATGCACCTCTTAAAGTCGCTTTTGCCGTAGTGCTTTGATGTCATGCAGAAAATTGTAGTATGATTAGGAAGGGGATACCAGCGGTCACGGGCCACAACACATCTGGTTCATTGATTACACACGAGCACACTCACCGTATATTTATGAATATAAATATGATCGTTGACGCCTAAAAACCTAACTGCCAATCATTTAGAGCTGTTCATGACGTCGGTGAGACCCTGGGATACACTAAATCAAAACGTATGCCAACTTTTTTTGCCGCATACTAATTTTCCATGTTTTCTGGTGATACGAATTTCGGATGATACGAATATTTTTGGTAACCCCGCGAGATTCGTATCACCGAGGTTTTACTGTATATATATATTTATATGGGTCATTCCATGTCATGTGTCGCAAACGTGGCGTTCTCACATCGCAGATTTCGCAGATAAAATTTATGCCTTTTCCCTATAGCATTGTAGCAAAACATTTTTGGTCGAAAAAATCACAGCATATCCACGGAGTGAATGATGATGAGTGGGCGAAGCTGCGGAGGTGCATCGGTAAACCGTGAATCTTCCGTGAATTCTGCCCAGTACATCATCACCGACGCGAGATCGGGCGCGTTTATACTGAAGGTTCGATTAGTTATGACGACTTGCAGCTCACTTTAATTTTACATGTACGCTGTGAATTTTCATTGTTTAAAAAGCATTGCTTTAGAAAACATCTGGCGTCTTTCGTTAAGCAGCTGGCGTCTTTTCGTTTTGCTTTAGAAACATCTGGCGTTCTTTCGTTTTGCTTTTAGAAAACATCTGGCGTCTTTCGTTGGTTTATTTCATCAATCAACGGCGTTTTGAACAAAATTTTTGTTGTTTAATCACGCACAGGAGAAATCTCACCAGGCACTACCTTGTAGGTAAACAATGGCTGCTAATGGGAATGAGAGACCGAAGAAGTCGGCTTTTAGCTAACACTTACACTTCTACTTCTACTAACGTTTCCTACTGGAACATGCCAATGGCTGCTAATGGGGAATGAGAGACAGAAGAATTCGGCTTTTAGTTAACGCGCACGCTGCGAATTTTTTATTGTTCAACAACGCACAGGAAAAATCTCCCACCGGCACCACTTTGGAGGTCAAGATCTGGTACTAGCGTTACGACTGGTTGCGCACTACTACGACTACGAGGGACGAACGGGTGCCGCCTTAAGGAGCTTCGCCCCTAAAAAAATTTTCAAGACCGCCACGCCCCTTCAAAGTTCACTTGCCCTTGTTAAACTATGCCTTATAAAAAATGTATTAAAATCTATGTTTGTGTTTGGAAGGGTAACGCTAGTAGACACGGACTAGAGGAAGACACACGGACACACAGACGGAAGCGCTTCCGTCTGTGTGTCCGTGTGTCTTCCTCTAGTCCGTGTCTACTAGCGCTACCCTTCCAAGTATGAATTTCCAACTCGCCCAAGAAACAGCACTCCTATGTTTGTGTTTTCAGCTTCGAAACAGCGCTTCGCTACTACAGAGGTTGTGTTTAGTTGCGCTATTTAAAAGTGCCGAAATTTTCGTGTTTAGCTGCCAGCTACGTATCTTCAAAAACAACAAAAATCTTCAAAGTTAGCGATTTTTTCTTAAGCTAACGCAAACTCTCCCGAAGCAATCTAAATATTGGTGTGGTTTTCAGGAAAGTGTATTTTCGTACAAAAATGTTTAGCGGTGAAATGTACTTGAAATCTTCGCGAACAAAATTGAGAAATCGGAGAAATTGTGCGATTTATTGCATAATTGACCGAATTTTTCGTACTGGTGCGGTGAAAGTAAAAATCCTAATGATACGGCGTTTCATGGAAGACTTCATTGCGAAGTAATGAACAAAGTCTAATCACATCATTTTTTTGTTTTAAAGAAGAAAATAATTCTTTACTTTGACCCTCTGAACGCACCCCGCATTTCTTTCTGTTGCCGCTTCGCCGCAATGCACGTGGTCACCCTTGCACCTGACATTTGTCACAGGAGGCGTCAAGATGCAAGATGTTCGTGAGCGGCTAGTGAGCGCCCAAAAGTCTTGTCGCCTTGATGTCAAGGCTAAAAGTAATGAATTCACTTTAAATTGTGAGCTTGCCTGGCGGGCCCAATGGGAAGTATGTATGCCGGATACAGTTGCTACGGTATGGTTGGCACATTGTGCTACAGGGCCGTCTGCACAACTAGTATGCACGAGAAAAAGTGTATACAATGTCCGTTATTTCTTTTGTTATGTGCATACTAGTTGTGCAGACGACCGTGTGCATCCAGCAGTACGATGACACCTGTTTCTTTCTTTGTTTGTTTTTTGTTTTTACTGATGCCCCATCAACCGTATAATTGCGATTAAATCAATATTTAAAAAATTCGAGAGCTATAATTCCTCTGCACAAAGCATTACCGCCAAAAAAAATTTGCAGTGGCTTAGCTCGGCTATGTCAGTATATACGTAGCGTTAGCAAAGGTTCAGCTGATTATTCTTAGCTTTCCAGATTGTCTAGGATTGTTAGCCTTCTGCTCATTCTTCGTATGCTGAACCGCTAATTGCCAGGCAACAACTTCGGGATCGAGATGAGATAAGCTTCTCGGCTCTTCGGCGCCGTCGAGCAGCATTTGGGCTCTCCTTCTCCATGGCGTTACCCACCTGCAAACGCCAGTCAGAGGCGCTATCAAGCGGCCCCAGCGCAGTGTCAGACGGCGACTGCACAGCGAAAGCGAATAACTGCGCGCGCGCCGGCGCTACTGTGTCTATGGCTACGACGTCACTCCTCTCGAATGCAGGGCAGACCAGCAGCAGCGAGCCGCGCGCCGGCGCCAGCGTGTCTGCCGCGCCTACGACGCCACTCCTCCCGAACGCCCAGACCAGCAGCGGCGAGCCGCGCGCGGCGGTGTCGGAGAGCGCGTGAGATGCCAGCTCCGGTAACCCAGCTGTGCGACATCACTGATCCTCGTGCATGCGCAGCACGGCTCATGACCATCCACGCGAAATCGGCTCCGGCTAGGCAAGTGTAGCTAAAGCTACAAAAGTCAACTCCGACCAACTTTGGGCAGTCTGGCACGCCGAAGATGCCACCTGGGTCCAAGGACTTCGAGCCGTCACCTGACGCCATCATCATCGACGGATGGTGGGACGGGAAAGGGGTTAATCCCTTCTTCCCCCCGCCTCGCTCGAAGGAAACTGCCGGACGTTTAATAAAGTTTATTCATTCATTCATTCATTCAACTCGAGAGCTTGTCAAATGGGTGCCGCAGTTCTACAGTTGACCTGCTGAGCCCCTCCTTCAAAATTGAAAGGGCCACCGGGCCCCCCTGGCTTTAAGCCCTGCCAAGAAGACGCCAGACCTAGTGGTGCTGCGGTGGCTGCGTTCCAACATGTAAACCTGCCACCATTTTGTTCCAACAGTCCCAGCACATGGTTTCTGCAGGTTGAGGCGCCCTTCCTTTTTCGGCAAATCACCGGCCAACAGACCAAGTACTTGTATCTGGTGTCCTCCTTACCTCAGGACGTAGCCGAAGACTTAGCGGTTGGTACAGCCTCGCCGCACATGAGCCATTCTTTCGACACGTTGAAGGGAGCTATCATTTCTCGTAAGTCTGCGCCCGAACACAGCAATCTCCAGCAGCTCCTCACAGATTCAGAGCTCGGTGACCGTCACCCTTCACAGCTGCTGTGACTCTTGCGCCAGCTCCTTGGCGGGCCTTCCATCGTTCAACAGCACAAGCTGTCGCGTGAGTTGTTCCTTCGGCGCTTGCCACAGAGCATGGTCCCAGTCCTTGCGGCTGCAGGTAGTGTCCCACTAGACACGCTCGATGAAATGGCTGATCGAGTGGCGGGCTACGCCCGGGCCATTGCCTCAACGCCATTACCACACCGCCAGTGGCCACCGCTGCAGACCCTACGCTCGCAAGCATCAAGAACCGCTTGGACGCCCTTGTCAGACGTCTCGGTGAATTTGTACCTTCGTATTACTGACCTTCATCGAGGTTCCAGTGCCATAGTCGCTCCTGGCGGCTCATCCTCGACCATGTGCTGGCACCACCGCCTCTACGCCTAGTGCGCGCCGATGGAAGCGCCATAGGTGGCGAACTTGCTCATTACTCTCTGGAAGGTAATCAGCCGGCCGCCGTGTGTTTCCGCGTTGTTCACGTTTCCGTATTGAGATAAGCAACGTTCATCGTATGCGTGGTCGCCGAAAATTCAAGTGATGTCGAGTAACAATTGCTGTGGGGTGGGGTGCTCAAAAACCTGCAAAAACTCGCCCGCAACACGGTTTTACTCATTTACCGCAAGGCCTCATGAGCAAGATAGACAGATCGCCACCGTTCGTTGGAAAAGACGAACCGCTTCGTCATTGTGCGAGTTAATGCGTCGCTTCTTCTTCTCATGCTTTCGTTCTGCCGTATCGGTGCTCGTTGGATGCACTCGATCATGTTGACAATGGTAGGCGACGAAAGTTATTGCAGCCTGAGCACATGTTGGCTCGGTTCGACCGCCGTCAAGGACATTTCGCTCAAACATTCTATATTTATTATTTACAGTATAAGGGCGTTTATTGACGGCACTAGTCGACGAAGCACAACGGCGACAGTCAAGACAGAGCGCGGACTCTGAGCGCGAGGAGCGTGCTGTCAGAGAAGAGCCGAAGGGGACGACCCACTAGAAAGCACTCGAGAGGGCGACCCATTGCAGACTTCCAACGCTTCGCTACAATTACCCCGGGTACGAAAAAGGGAGCCGCCTGGCGACCTAACTGCTTGGCACTATGAGCGGGTCATGATAGGGCTTCAGGCGCTCCACGTTGACAATGTCGCGCCCTCGACGGCGCATGTCCGAAGATGGTTCAACGGGCTCGATCAGGTAGTTGACCGGGGATGTGCGTTCGACGACACGGTAGGGGCCGTCGTACTTGGGCAGCAGTTTGGAAGAGAGGCCAGGTGCAGTGGTAGGGACTGAGAGCCATACGAGAGCTCCAGGGCGGAACGTGGGCGCAGAAGTGGTGGTGTCACCGCGAATGCTCTTTTGCCGCTCTTGGTCATGCGTAGTAAACGTCTTGGCAAGCTCCCGACACTCCTCAGCATGTCTGGCTGTGGCAGAAATAGGCGCACACTCAGACGGATCCGGCTTGTATGGAAGGATTGTGTCGATTATGTGCGACGGGTGTCTGCCGTACAATAAGAAAAAGGGGGAGAAACCAGTAGTGCTCTGAGGGGTTGTATTATAGGCGTAGGTGACGAAAGGCAGAATGGCATCCGAATTGGTGTGATCGGCGGCGACGTACATCGAGAGCATGTCGCCGAGCGTGCGGTTAAAGCGTTCGGTGAGGCCATTCGTCTGCGGGTGGTAAGCAGTAGTTTTCCGGTGAACAACGTTGCACTCTTTCAGGATGGCTTCGACGACTTCCGATAAGAAGACACGACCTCGATCGCTGAGCAGCTCCTGGGGTGGACCGTGGCGCAGCATGAATCGGTGCAGCAGGAAGGAAGCAACATCGCGCGCTGTAGCCGCTGAGAGGGCAGCAGTTTCGGCGTATCGCGTAAGGTGGTCAACTGCGACGATGGCCCAGCGGTTACCAGCCGACGTTAGAGGAAGTGGTACATACAAGTCTATCCCAACGCGCCCGAACGGCCGGTCAGGGCAAGGCAGAGGTTGCAGACCTGCCGGCGACAGGTGCGTTCATGTTTTGCGGCGCTGACAATCGATGCAGGAGCGAACGATCTTCTGCACGTAGCGGTACATCCCTCGCCAAAAGTACCGTTGGCGAATGCGGTGGCAGGTTTTCGATACCCCAGAGTGTGCGCACTGCGGATCAGAGTGGAACGATTCGCATATATCACAACGCAGACTGCGGGGTATTACGAGTAGCCACTGGCGGCCGTCGCCGTAATTGCGTCTGTGGAGGAGGGCGTCGCGAACGGCGAAATGGTGGGCTTGACGACGCAACGCGCGAGTGGATGGTGTTGCCGATGGATCAGTCAGCAAGTCTATCAATGAGGCGATCCAGTGATCCTTGCGCTGTTCAGTAGCGATGGTGTGAATGTCGATAGAAGAAACGGCATTGTGAGACACTGAGCTATGGGTATTGTCGTCAGGCAAGGGGGAGCGCGAGAGTGCGTCGGCGTCAGCATGGTGGCGTCCATTGCGGTACAGCACGCGGATATCGTAGTCCTGTAGGCGAAGTGCCCAGCGGGCGAGGCGACCTGAGGTATCCTTCAGTGACGACAACCAGCATAGTGCATGATGGTCGGTGATTACATCAAATGGGCGACCATACAAATAGGGTCGGAATTACGTTAAGGGCCCAGATGATCGCCAGGCATTCCTTTTCGGTGACGGTGTAATTGGTCTCGGCTTTAGTAAGCGTACGACTTGCATATGCCACGACATATTCAGGGAACCGTGGTTTGCGCTGCGCAAGGACAGCGCCAAGGCCAACACCGCTAGCGTCTGTGTGTACCTCTGTAGGAGCCGTAGGGTCGTAGTGGCGTAGTATGGGAGGCGACGTCAACAAACGGCGGAGCTTTTGGAAAGCGTCGTCGCACTCGGACGACCATGAATGGAGGGGCCCGTTACTTCCGAGGAGCTTCGTCAGAGGCGATATGATAGTCGCGAAATTTCGAATGAAGCGCCGAAAGTAGGAACACAGTCCTACGAAACTGCGCAGTTCTTTGACGGACGTAGGTTTCGGGAACTCGGTTACGGCGCGAAGTTGGCTGGATCGGGGAGAATTCCGTCCTTGGACACGACGTAGCCGAGGATTGTCAGCTGCCGTGCTGCAAATCGGCACTTCTTTAGATTCAGTTGCAGACCGGCGTCGCTCAAACGCGTCAAAACATGCCCTAGGCGTTGAAGATGGGTGGAAAAGTCCGGAGCAAAAATGACGACGTCGTCGAGGTAGCACAAGCACGTGTGCCATTTCAGGTTCCGCAGAACGGTATCCATCATGCGCTCAAAGGTGGCGGGCGCATTACACAGCCCAAACGGCATGACGTTGAATTCGTACAGGCCGTCGGGCGTGACAAAGGCGGTCTTCGGTCGAGCGTCGTCAGCCATAGGTACTTGCCACTAGCCTGAGCGCAAATCGAGAGATGAAAAGAATTCGGCGCCTTGCAGGCTGTCAATCGCATCGTCTATTCGCGGAAGTGGATACACGTCCTTACGAGTGATCTTGTTGAGTCGTCTGTCGTCCACACAGACCCGCACAGAACCGTCCTTCGTCGCAAGAAGAACGACAGGAGACGCCCAGGGGCTGTTGGAGGGTCGAATAACATCGCGTCGAAGCATGTCGTCGACTTTCTCGGTGATTACACGGCGTTCTGTGGGAGATACGCGATATGGACGTTGTCGCAGTGGCAGGTGGGCGCCAGTATCGATGCCGTGCGTAACGGCCGACGTGCGGCCGAGAGACGTTTGAGCGACATCAAAAGAAGAGCGAAATTCTTCCAACAGGTCCAGAAGCTGGGAACGCTGGACCTGCGTAAGGTTGTCAGCTATGGTGGAACCAAACACGTCAGCGGGTGATGAACCAGACATCGAAACAGCACTGAGCGTACTGGAACTGCGGCCGTGCGTGTCATCGGGTTCGTCCATAACTTGTGCGTCTTTGAGGGGTTCCACGCTGCCGAGACATTCCCCTCGCACCAACGTAACACTGTACGGGGAGGGGTTGATTACAAAAATAGAGGTGCTTCCCTGAGCGACTTGAACGGTCGTGAAAGGCACCAGCAAGCCTTTCCTCGTGCAAATACGGTCATATGGCGAGAGCAGTGCAACGGTGTCGAATAGACTGGCGCAGTAGACGGACACCGCCGTTGACGAGTTTGCAGGCAATTTGATGTCGTCTTTGACGAGTACCTTGTGTTGCGGAACGTCGGCCTTCTAATCGTAGCGCCGCCAGAAAGACGGATCCATGAGACTGCAACGAAATGCCTTTAATGGCGACAATCGAACACCAAAAAAGTACATGATGATAGTGGTGCACGGACTTCTTGGCGCTAGCTGCGGAGACAGCAGCCCACTATCAATTCCTCTTCTTTGTCGTCTGCTGATCTCCGACACCTTGCTCGCAGCCGATGGACTGTCTTCCGGCGTCAAATTAGAGAATGGTGACAGCTCTATTTCGGCTGGTGCGCAATAAATGACGGCGTCGTGGCGGGAGAGAAAATCCCATCCGAGGATGACGTCGTGAGAGCAGGCAGGAATTATGATCAGTTCGACGGCGTACATAGCGTCCTTAATCATGACGCGGGCTGTGCACACCGCTGTAGGGTGAATACGTTGGGCGCTGGCTGTACGGAGGGAGAGCCCGGAAAGTGGCGTCGTCACTTTGAGCAGTATTCGGCCAAGCTTTGCGTCCATAACGGATACAGCGGCTCCAGTGTCGATAAGGGCAGATGCACGAACACCGTCTACAAACACGTCTATCACGTTCGATGGGCTTCGCTGAGGGCTTTCGCAGTTCTATCGTGTCGCAGCCCTTGCCTCGTGGACTGCGACGACTAGTTTTCCTCGTCGCGTGGGACCAGACGTGGCCGCATCGGGGACAGTGAGCGGCGTCGTGGTGACGGTGAACGGCGGGTAGAGGGCGCTCGGCGAGACGGCGGTGACATAGGCTGCGGTGAATCGTAATACGGGCGGCTCGACTGGCTTGGCATGGTTGAGGCGACTGGAGGCGACTGCACGCGATTGCAATAGCGGGCGACGTGACCGGCGCAACCGCACGCAAAGCAGATGGGGCGGTTGTCGGAAGTGCGCCATCGGTTCGCCGGGGTGGGTCCCATCCATGGCCCAAGACGCGGTGGACGGGGCGGCGGCTGATAGGACTGCATGGTGGGCTGCAGTCGTGGCCTGGGAATGACGTCGGCGTACGCAGCCGGCACACTCGCCTGGAAGGCCTGTGGTCTGGCGACGACTTCGGCGTAAGGATGTGGGGCAGACACAGGGACCGCTGGAGGTGGCCTGGCTACAACTTGCGCGTAAGTGAGTGGCGCAAGCGCCGGAGGTGGCTGGTGGTATTCCGGCATGACCTCCGCGATTTCCTGTTGAATAGCGCGGCGTAAGGGAGGCAGCAGTGTGGTCGACGGCTGTTCAACATGCTGCGACTGAGGCAAGGTCAATAGAGAAAACTGGCGGGCAATTTCCTCGCGAACAAATGACTTGACCTCGGCGAGCAAGCCCGAGTGATCAGAAATGGCCGACAAGCCAGCGAGGTCGGCGTCGCGTGATGGAGGTCGACGGGTCAGCAACCGCTGCCGGCGCAGCTCCTCGCTTTGGCAGAGCGTGATCACCTCTGTCACGGTACGAGGGTTCTTGGCGAGCAGCATGGTGAAGGCATCGTCGTCGATGCCTTTCATAACGTGTCGGATCTTGTCAGACTCAGACATGGTAACGTCGGCCTTCTTGCACAAGTCGAGGACGTCTTAGATGTAGCTGGTAAACGACTCACCGAGCTGCTGAGCTCGTTCACGTAAACGCTGTTCGGCTTGCAGTTTACGTACGGCAGGTCGGCCAAACACGTTGATGATGGCAGTCTTGAAATCAGACCACATGAGGAAATCGGTTGCGCGGTACCACAGGCTGGCCACACCCGTGAGGTAGAAAACCAGGTTGCTCAGCTTTCCTGCCTCGTCCCATTTGTTGGGTACGCTCACGCGCTCGTATATCGCGAGCCAGTCCTCCACGTCAGTGCCATCCGCGCCGGTGAATATAGGAGGGTCGCGGATGCGGGGGGAACCGGAGCATGGTGTCGGTACAGGGGGAAGCGTTTGCTGGGCGGCGTCTTGAGGCATGGTAGATGGCACGGTACGGGATCGAAGCGCCAGGGGCATCGAACGGACCGAAATTGGTTGGACGGCGCAGCACTCTCCACCAAATTATAAGGGCGTTTATTGACGGCACTAGTCGACGAAGCACAACGGCGACAGTCAAGACAGAGCGCGGACTATTAGCGCGAGGAGCGTGCTGTCAGAGAAGAGCCGAAGGGGACGACCCACTAGAAAGCGCTCGAGAGGGCGACCCATTGCAGACTTCCAACGCTTCGCTACAACGGAAACAGCAATGCAGCAATGGTTGACTTCAGGAAGAACAAGAAATGAATGAGACGTCGCACTTGTAAACAAAACAAAGGGGGTGTTCACTGCGAGCTGCACCTCATAGCTGGGCCTAGTTACGCTGCCCTGCGCCACGCACCTTTGATGTTCACCGGCTTGAAGATTCACTCCACGTGTCCCTGTCCATTCTTTTCCTTTTGTGTACCGTTGTATCGCGCCCCTCTGCTTATCACTCCACGTGGACAGTAGCGCTCACGGTTCGTTCTCCTTCGCAGTTGGGGGGCGATCGGAGATCTCTGTTCGTTCCGCGTTCGTTTTGCGGTGCTTGCGTCACAAAAGTGGGCGGTCCGCAGCCCTCTCCCGCCGAGAACCGCCGAGAGGAAGAGGACAGGCAATCGTGAAGCGGAAAGCTATCCGGATGTAGACGCGCATCGTGTGTCGTCGGCAAGGGGACCGTATACTTCAAAACGAAGTGTTTCTCGCCTTCTAATAAATATAGTTGTTATACGAAAAGATATTGTTTTTCTTCTCAAACTCAAACACTTTGTGAAACAGCAATAGGTTTCAGTACTGACATTTATTATGTTAGTATGAGCACCAGCGCATGCCCGTCCCCTCCCCCTCTCTCTCCTCTCCTACGCTGCCCCCCTCTCGCACGCCTGCCGACTGCGTTCCCCGCTCGCCCTGTGAGAATTAACGGCCAGGCTAGAGGGAAGACAAGACGCGCGTAGCGTTCTTCTTCGGGTTCCATGACGCGAGGTCAGTAGCATGCCCAAAGAACGCCAACGGAACGCGATCGTGCATGTGCTCCGGCTTCGCATCGCCTCATGCTCCCCTTTAGCGGGAAACGGTGTAATTTGTTTCAATATCTCGTCCCACCGCAACGTCTGCCTTGGCCCCCGGGTGTCGGATTGTCAAAGGGAGCTTCTGTTGGCTTTATGAAGGACCACCCAGAGATCGCGACGCCGTCGCGCCCGCTGGGGCCATCGTTCACGAGGGAGGACCGGGACGACATGTGGCTGGAGATGGTAGCGCTTTTAAACGAAGAAATCCCTGCGCGTAAGACCACAGCCCAGTGGCAGGCCCGATGGAGGAAGGAACGCTACTATTCGCAGCAAGACCTTGCCAAACTCCGAGAGAAGCAGAGGTGAGTGCGAGCACAATTGTATTTTGGTCGGTCATCTTACGCGTCCCGCTTGTGCTTCACAGGGGCACAGGCGGCGGCCAGATTTCGGGTTACGGCGGCCGCGTCGTGCTTGACCGGGACCGCGCGGGTCGATGGTGCACGAGGCCCAGTGTTCGGGTGGTCTGAAGCTATAAGCACTGGCTTAGAATATTATTGTTACTTGTATGCTCGGAACTAGTGTGCTCATTTGCTTCTATCCATTACGCGCTGTTAGTCTTACTTTTTCAAACAATATCGCGTGGATCATCCGGCCGCCACGTTGGCTGAGCTGCTAACACATTGCGCCGCCCAGAGCAGGGTGCAAAACAGCTACATTTGCGGTAATGACGAAAGAACAGCCGCGAACTATATTTGGAAGCTCATTAGAGCACCCTGCGTGTTCCAAGCCATTTCTCAGACCCTCGAGTCGAGTGAGGTGCGTAGCCAGTAGGTTTGCCTCCCACCACACCTCTCTCCGAAGTCTGTGTGTTATAGTATGCCGCTGTTGAAACATCTCTAAAAAACATTGCTATTCCACTTCCAGCATTAGAGCAAATTCGCCACAATAATCCCTACGAATTATTGTTTGTAGCTCTGGGTAGCTGCACTGTTATCATTTGTAAGGACCAGACTGGGATATAGTCTTTTTTTTAACGTATGCTTGCAGATGGTTCCCCCATATCAGAGCCCGCAAGCATGCGCACTATCTGGGGACTTCCGTCGCCTGCACCGCCAAGGTTCTCCGTGGGGAACAACTTCCGCGGCTTGCAGGTGAACTTTCACATCTTGCACGCCATACTTCTTATTGCCCTCGGCGTGTCAATCAAGAAACTTCTTACTATAAGAGGAATTCGTGAGCCCTGCTCCAGCTGACGCTGGTGTGGCTGAAGAGGATGCGGCCCAGGATCTTCCTGGTGCCCCAATTCGTAAGTTTTGCTGAAGTTTTGGATTAACTGTAGATGGTATTACATGCTCACAGGTGATGCTCATGCGTGCAGGCATGTTTGTGAAAAGATGACATCTGTGGGCATAAAGACAAAAAGTTTCACAAGAAAAATTTTGGAAAACGGTTGCAGGTGAGCTAATTGTTTGCATAACTGTCAGATGGAATAAACAGGTGTCCTGCGTTGCAGTTATGGTGAAATGTAGCAAAAAAGTTGCATTGGAAGAATGTTCAACATTTTGAAATGTTTTCCTATTTTGTCGCTTGCTTCAAAAGCGAAAGTAAAAATGTGCCATTGCTAAAGCTACTGTTCAAAAACAAGCTCGTTATATAACTTCTTCACATAGCCATCATACACAAAGGCACATGTTTGCACCTGTGTTACTGCTTGCTGTATGTCTTGCATACTACAGCAGCTACGGTTTCGGAAGGAGATTGTGTCGGTCAGCGCGTAAAGCCGGGCAAGCGAATGTGTAGCCCTGAAAAGGGCTGGTCGGTTTCTCCTCCTGCAGAGGTGGTTGGAGGTGTGAGATGCGTTTGATGAGATGAGCGAAAATGAATTCCTGCATCGCTTTGGTCTGTCTAAACGAAGTGCATTGGTTGTGCGGTGAACTAGGCACCATTCATGGATGCCGTGGGGCCTGTGGATTTTCAACAGAGAAGAAATTGTTGCGCACACTGAAACTTCTCACTAACAGAAGCTTCCAATGAAGAGTCGGTAGCAGGAAATTCATAGATGATAATGGTGTTAAGGCGTTTATTGACGGCGGGATTGACGGCGACGGTGCTCAACGACAGAGCGCAGACTCGCAGACTCTCACGAGCACGAGCACGAGGGGGCGTGCTCTCCGAGAAGAGTTCCAATGCTTCTCTACAATGGCAACACATTTATTTGTTTCCAGCTCATGCCGCAGCTGCGAGGTGTGGGCAACGGGCAGGCCGAGGCGTTGGAGTTACTAGCCGGGAACACCCGGCGCCAGGGCCAGGCATCATTGGGAAGCTGCGGACTGCCGGGTTCGACTTTTCATTGACGTGGTCCACGAGCTGCAAGGCGTTGGTACCTTCGCCCGGGCTCTCACTGCAGTGCTGCAGCGGAATTCACCTGCACAGTGATTTGTAAATAGTAGTTGTACATATACATAGATTTATTTTTGCTTACATCACGAGCTGTTATATGTTGGTTTGCTTCAGTGGTGCCCTACAATTTTTTATCGTAATTTTCTTTTTCTGCATATCAGAAGCACTGATGTGCTGTTTAATTGTACATGCGCAGTGTGGTTCCAATGCTAAATCGTGTCCTACGATATCATTGTCTTTTTAATTTCATCGTGCGAGGTGATGCATTCAGCAGTTTTATAGTACATGTGCATAGCACAATGTGGTTTCATTTATAAGTCATGTTTTGCAATGTCATCTTTTTAAATCTCATTATACGAACTAATGCACTCAGCAATATTGTAGTATATGTGCATAGTGCACTGTAGTGCATTTTTATGTTTATAGTGTTACGTGCAGAATATTGTGGCAGACTATGTTTTCTATTGATTTTTACATATACTAGAAAAAAAAGAGAGCGTTTGTGAATGGTCACAACAATTTTGAAATATTTCAATACCAAAAAAAATACGTGTTCGAACACGTGTTCTGTTGCTTAGAAGTGTTTAGACAACAGGATTGGGTACAAACACAAATGAATAATAGAGGAAGACATATCAGCAACCAACACCTTGCAGTTTCTTAGCGAGTTCGATTAATACCGGTTCGACTGTGCCTTGTTTTCATGTACTGCAATGACTTTTGTGTTGCGAGACGTGTGTGTTGATGCAGAGGAGCAGCAGACACTTCATAAAGTCTCCATTTGGATATTATAAAAGGAAGCTATTTTTATGTTCTTTTCCTTGTCGTTAAACTTAAGGGATATTCGTTAATTTTGCTTTTTATGTGCATTACTAGCGATACTTGTAATAAAATTTCACTTCTGACACTACCCATGTTGTTCACTTCATTTAAAAGCACGATCCTTGGTGCACTAAAGCTAGCGCATGTTACTGTCCTGATTCAAACAGCCTTTTTAGGTTACCACTTTGGCTGTGAACAGCACCATGTGCCATTCACAGTTGAGCTCTCACTTGTCCTCAGTGTGAAGCACCATATTTTGCAGCCTGATCGATGTATTTCATCAGGATGGCATTGTGTGACAAGGGGGCAGAGGTCGGCAAACTCACTCATGAGTCGACTGACTCGGACTAAGATCTAGCCGTGAGTCTGAGTCCAAATAACACTTTGGTGAGTTTGAGTGTGAGTGAGTCTGCCTGAGCTAAATTTTAGTAAGTCCGATGGTGACTCTGAGTCCGAGTGAGTCCGGTTGAAAAAAATTTATTGAGCCTCAGTCCGAGTGAATCTGCTTGGGGAAAATTTTGGTGAGTGAGTTTGAGTGAGCCCCAAGGGAAAAATATATTTCATGAGTGAGTCTGAGTGAGCTCCACATTTTTTTGCTGACCTATGCAAGGGAGTCGTTGATTGATAGCAGAACCCCGTTTCATTGATAAGTGTAGCAAACATACGAAGTGTAGTAAAAAAAACCAACTTCTTGTTCATGCCAGTGAAAACACAATGAACAAAGACAAACACGCACCACACAAAGCTGCCAAGGTCGTCGTAGGCGGTGGCGTATCCTGCGCAGGGCCTCAGCATGCAGATCCTGTTGTCCTCGAAATAGGTTCACCAGGCGGTTGCACTGCTGCTGGCCTCTGAGCTACACCTGCTGTGGTGCTGGCTCCCGTTGTCGTGGTAGCTCAGCTGCTGCTGGCGGCACCTCAGCGTATTCGGTGTCGTCATCGTCCCCTTTGAGAACAGGCTCGTGCCGCCAAAGCAATGTTGTGCAGAGCTTCACAAGCAGCAATGATGGTGGCTGCTCGATCGGGGTCGTAGAGCAGGGCCCGGTAATGCTGTAAGCATCGGAACCTGCTCTTTAGGTCCCCGTTGCACCTCTCCACAACATTGCGCATGGCCGTGTGGGCTTTGTAGTGGCTCTTAGGGGTGTCACGAGCTGGTCGTCCGCGTACTGGTGCCGGGAGCCACGGTTCCAATGGATAGCTGGAGTCTCCTGCACGAGGGCGGAATGGCAGCTGTAGTGATAACGTCTTGAATGTGGCAAGCATTGGTACCACTTACCAAACAAGCATTCACCAAGCCGCAGTTCTGCTTCCGGGTGCTGACGGAGAGGGCTCCTCCGCCATACCCACGAGTCATGACATGACCCCGGGAAACATGAATTGACATCCAGAATCCAGAGGTCGGCGTCACGTCTGCAGAATTCAATTGAGTCAAAATTGTACCCATTAAAGACCTTGGAAAAACTATTATGTAACTAAGTCTGCCTGCACTGTTACCGACTGTTAAACCAAAGCTATGTACAAATCGTCGACAGGGTACGACTTGTCCCATCAGTTCTAACACGCGGACAGTGCAGTGTCAAAGGGTAGTCTGCATGTTTACTGCTTGGAACAACCCAGCTTCCAGCCACCACAGCCTTTTATCCAAATTACTGCTGTATGTTTAAGGTAATGCATCACAAAATACCTACAATATGAAAAACTTGCGACTGAAAGAAGGGCAATGAACAATGCTTATTTAATGAACATGTGTTGATCCATGTAACGTTCATCACGACAATGAACAATATGGACGCAGCACACGACAGCGAATATACTACGGCACATTCTGGGGGCGCTACTCTCAACAAATGCACATCGAGAATCGAGCTTCAGGGTACACATGGCGATCAAGCAACGGTAATTTTGTGCACTGTGCAGGCCGCTGAACCAAAGTGTACCACGCGTCGCATGATTTCATCGCTCATTATTAGCGAAGTGCCCTGAAACAAACCAATTCTGGATAAGTCGAAAATACCGCTCCCACTATGTCCAGTTGCAACAGCCTCACTAAAGTGGAAAGTTTAAGCAATACAAATGAAACAATTCGCTACGCACACAATGCATGAATAATACTCACGATTATGGTGTTGAATGCGTAGAATCCCTTCCGCGACATGTAATGCGTCGTGTCCGCGGGGCTCAGGCCTTGGGGCTTCTGAATGGCGATGAGCGTACCATCCACGCACCCGATCACAACTGGAATCCGCCCGAGCGGCGCGAACATCGCCTTTGTTCGCTCCTTCGCGTCTGTGGTCTCCGGAAAAGGCCACCCACAGTTTTTCCCGCCAGCGACAGTAATGGCGTCTGCAACCTCGTGGATGGTGTCGCTGACGGACGACTGCGACAGGCCGATGAATTCGTCGCTGCCGACAGCTCGCTGGAAGCATCCTCTTGAAAAAAATCTCAGCGCGGACACCTTCCGCTCTGCTGAAATCAACTGGCTGGCTGGCACCCGATGATGGGGTCGAGTTCGCCGCACAACCAACGCACTATTTGTTTCGAGAAACGAAAGCGACGCCGGAATTCACAGTCGCTCATCTCTTCAAACGCATTTCGCACCTCCAACCGTTCTGCCTCTGCTTCGAGAAACGCCAACGTAGCAAGAGAAAAACGCGTTGCAGGTGCTATTTTCTCAAAATCAGCCGCAGTCGCCACATCAATCCTAATCCATGCCGTTCGAAGCCGCTTGTTCGTTCGAGAGAACGCGGGCGAACGGCCTCGCTCTCCGTTCGTTTGTAGCAGACGACTCGTTATGACGCTGCATGACGTCACCATAAAAGAAAACATCAAGCGAAAAAGAAAAGAAATGGCTACACCCCTCAGAGTCAGTTTCTCCGGCTTCAGCCAATCACGTGCGCCGTCGGAACGAACGCAAAACGAACAGTGGCAGAACACAGATCTCCGATCCTCCCCTTGGTCATCACGTGTCTCCTAGGTGACCCTCTTGAAAACTTCTCACTGCTCACACGGCGTCATCTCTTGATACTTCAAAGTCCGACTGACCACACTACATCACCAAATAACACGTCTTCTCTGGCCGAGCGAACGGCGCTTTCACTTGAACAGCGTAACTTTTTCGCTGACTGACCCTCCTTTAAGAGGACACACTTTCGGGCTAGTTGGTTTGTTACGTTCATTGAAGCCATAGCGCTGATAAGACAGGGACCACAGAAAGAGGACGGGAAGTGCGCTACTCACAACTGAATCTTTATTTCGAAAAACATGTTGTACTTATACAGCAATGAAAAAACAGTAATCATCACCACAACACCGTATCACAAGTGCAAGCCTGCATCATCCAGATACGCGATTTTTTTAGCACTAAGAGCAATCGAGGTCGCACTGACACAGTTGCTATTTTCTCTAGCAATCAACCACGCCTCGACAATCTCCCGCGTATCCTTATCAAAGATCCTATACAGAACTACACACGCATTGAACACAGGTCAGCAGCCGCAGACATTACAATGCAATAATACATGCCCGTCGCGGTTACAGTTAAGCTTGTGTTTGTGCTCTCTGAGCCTATCATTCAGGCATCTGCCCGTCTGCCCGATGTATACCTTGCCGCACCCCCGAAAATGGGAATTTATAAACAACACTTTGAGTACAGGCCACGAAAGGGCACTGGTTCTTCTTCGCGCATCCTCGGCGTTTCTTGAGGAAGGGGTGAGTAACCTTACAAAGGCTCATTAATTTTTGTAGACCTGAAAAAACCACATCTACTTCCGCTTTGCCACTTTCTTAAGGTTGTGGGATAACCCATGCATATATGGCACAGAGACTAACTTCCGCCTGTCTTGATTATGCCTGCTCGAGCTTGCCGGTTCTTTTAACTTCCTTAACACCTACTCTGCCACTCACAGGAGCACGTGAGCAGGATAGCCTGCATCCAGCAGCCGCTCTTTTTGTCTGCAGAAGCTGACCTGCATTCGGTGGGGACAGGACTTGCGCAGTGCATTAACAAAACATACGTTAGCAATAGCGCGCTTCACTAATTTCGAATGTGCTGAAGTGTGCGGAACTAACTTTTTATTCTCGCGAGGGTGACATTCACAACAACAGTGGCTGCTGGTCAAAGTTCGTTGGATGTCTAAAAACGGGATGACATTATCAACAAGAACTTCATGCGTAATAACTAGCTCGTCAAGGCACTGGGTCTGGAAGGCAATGACGCCATCAAAAATGCGTGAATGGCCTTATCCTGAACTACAAACCTTCTGGAGGGCTTAAAATGATAAATAACTCGTGCATTTTCATTATTAGATGCGAAGCAGCTTTTGCTCGGGGCTGTGTCCGTCCTCCCTCACGCGTCCGCTCCCCCTCTGCGCATGCGCCAACTCGCCCCCCCCCCCCCACTCTCCTCGCGTGAGCGTGAGGACGTGGGAAGTGTTGGCGTGAGCGCTGCCTCCGCTTCGTTTCTCCTCTCCCGTTTCTCTCTCTCCGCCACAGCTTTGCGCTCGTATATAATGCGGCACGCGCTCGCTCCCGTGCACTCTCCTTCGCAACGGCGCTATGGACGCTCGCGAAGCTGAACGTAAACGGCAACGCCGGCAAGCGAATCTCGAAGCTGCGAGGCAACGCGAAGCCGAAGCGCAACGGAAACATCGAATTGGGAAGGGGGGAGGGTAACCTAAGCGGTACACAACATATACCCAACTCCACACACACATGAAACATGCACGGAAACATACAAATAGAACAACAATGGAAACGCAGATGAACACCCAGCGCTGCTTCGCATACCCACAAGGTTCACTTTAGTGGGCGATGGTGTAATTCTTTTTGAAATGATAGTTTTCCTAAGTTAGCATGCATGATTGTTCATTATGACAGCTGTAGCTTTTTTTAACACGAAATTGTTTTATGCGGGGGTCCACCAAGACTTTCATGACATATTTCCGTCGCGGAAATATGTCAGCAAAATAAACGCCATCAGATGGCAAAGAAAAAAAAAATCTATAAGAAAAAATTCCGTTGACAGGAGTCGAACCTATGATCTCTCGGTTCTCGACAATGGCTGGCGCGCGTTTAGCCCACTGAACTACCGCCAAACACATTGCGGATGCTACATGAACACAGCTTTTATATTTCATACTTTCCTCCAACAGTGCTCTTGCATGGATGGATGGATGGACGCTATGAGCGTCCCCGTTATAACGGGGTGGTGACATGCGTCCCACCAGGCTCGAAAACAAAAAAAAAAAACGCGCCGTTGCTGCGGCCGTCACATTGGCGTTTCCAATAGAAGTGTGATTTCGTTTACACACCGCGAGGTGGTGGCTCATACGGTGCTCATAGCATCCATCCATATCGAAAAATAGCTCTCCGACGCTCGCCTGGCTGTCGCACCGCGTTCCCCGCTCGCCCAGTGAGAATTAACGACCAGGCTTGAGGGAAGACACGACGTGCGTAGCATTTCTCTTCGCGTTTCACGACGCTTTGGAGGACTGCATATCGAGTATCAGTGTTTATTATGTGCTTGTTGATGCCATCTTTGCGCGGGATTCACCATTTGCGGTGTCCACGTACATGTGAAGAAATTCAGCTACCGCAAGGGTTATATCATGATCATGGGCGTTAGTCGTCGGTACGGAGACGGGCCACTAGGCGTCAACGTGAGTGCGTCCACATCAAGTGGTGCTATATCTGCCATAGTACTGTAGACATTGTACATGCTCTCATATACCAATGCACTATAAACAATCAACTATTTCTGTGACGACACGTTTGACTTTCGTGTTATGCCAATTTCTACGATGGAGGGATCAGGCATCTTTTTTTGTATTCACGTTAGGGTGCTGAACATCGGAATATGTCCTAATATTAAGAAGATGAGCCATTCCTGAAATTTTCTTCAAAATTAGTGCAGCAGTTCGAAAGTTGACATTTAACCCCACATCTCCCCTTGAGCCAGGTGTGCCGTGTGGTCTGTTTCCACCGCGAATGGCACACCGTCGACGTAGCAGTCGAACTTCCGTAGATCAAGAACTACAGCGAGACATGCCCTTTCAGTCAGGCTGCAGTAGTGCTCGGCGGCGTAAAGTGACCGGCTCGCAAAGGCGACTGGCCAGAGGACGCCGTCGTACTTCTGAAGCAGTACCGCCCCGAGATCCGGGTCGCCGGTGTCCACTTGGAAAACGAACTCCCTGTTTAGGTCAGGGAGCTTCAGACCGGCTGTGGCCACTTGAGCTTCGGATAAAGCCCTAAAGCGATACTGACCAAAATTTTTTCCGCCATGATTTACAGCCAAATCCGCCCATTAGATTTCTCTGTGCTGCCCTCCGCCGTTGTGGTAGGGTTTTTGGTAGGTGCCGGGACAACTGGTATTGCCGGAACGAAAGCCTCCTTGATCAAGGGGCGTTTCGCGACTTTTCTGCTAGGGGAAGGGCGCATGCGCCGTGGCATCTTAAAAAAGGCGGATTGAAAGATTGGGTGCTGAAATCGACACACACAACCTTCATTTAAGGCAGAAACTACAGGAGACATAATGGATTTAATGCGTTTTTCACGAACTGCCACGTGTAGCGGCTGCGTCTTGAACTAGAGGAGGTGACGTTTCATGCACCGGAAACGGGCATGCCAACAATTCCAGCCGTCGCCCGCGCTCAGAGCCCACTATGATTCCCAGAACCACTACGAACGTCACCGGCAGCGAACAATGCTTCCGGCTGAGGTAAAGCCCCTAAATAGTGGGGAACGCCTCAGCGCCTTTGTGGAAGGGGGAAAGTGAGATGTAAAGAAGAGGTGGAGAAAAGGAAGAGGTTGACAGGAACACGTGCACCCTGCATGCGCCGCGGTGGATGTGGCCTCACGGCTCGCCGCGCGCTGACAATCCACCAGGAATACAGGAAACTATACGTGAGATAGGCTCCGCTTATTGGAACAGTCGCGTCTTCCGAGTAGAATGTAGATGTTTTCGTTAGTTTTTCCATTTTTTTCACGGTCCCTTTAAAGGCTCTTTCTTGCTCTGGTGCCAAGCTCCATCGTTCCGACATCTTCAACAGTGCGGTCAAGGGCGCTTGGAGGTCTGCGCGGTTTGGGAGGAACAGTAGGTAGCAGTTCACCATTCCCAAAAAGCACCTCAGGCCCTGAATGTTCGCCGGCGTCGTGTACTGCAACATGGCGCGCACCTTCTCGCACGGCAGAACGCGACCACAGTCGATGGTAAAGCCCAATTGTGAACTGCAAATCTCGGCTATTTGAGCTTTCTTCGGGTTCTAAGTCAACCCGGTGGCATGCAACCTATCGAGAACATTGGGGGCAAGTTATGTGGGGATAGGTTTGCGTGAAGCTTACCCTACGAGCGCGACCGGGAAGGGACGCGACGTACTACGCCGCCACACCGCATTGAGACGCTACGGCCGGTTTCGTCAACTCACCGACACGGCGCAGAAAAGTCACTCGAGGCAGGCTGTCAACAAACACGGGCTTATTAACCCAACATGCCGCACAGTGCAGAATCGTGGAATTGGGGGCCGTACAGATTAACTGCGCAAGACTGGTCGAGTACGCTTGTCGGCAGCGCTACGTCTATCAAACAAAACGGATCAGTTGAGCGCAAGGACGAGAAGCCGCCTGCCAAAGCGGCGCGTGAACCACAGGTGCAGACCTGAGAGCCTCTGACACGGAAAGCCTGCTCCAGACAGAAGCGAGCTGGCGTGGAGATGGGGCGTTCACTAGCGGCGAATGAGGACAGGCGTGGCGCAGTGACGTATGCTAGCGTGCCGTGTGGCGAGGGGCACCCAGATGCGTGTCTCCACGTCGGGAAGGGGCGACTCATGGCTTAGACAAAAAGGCCTTGCGTCGTAGCCACGGTCGCCATGTTACCGTTTAACGGCGGGTCCCGGCGCTCGACCCGCGCGGGACCGGCACACGAGCTAGCTGGGGAACAAAGCGAAAAGGGGGAGGCGCTCTCGATGCCCGCTAATGTCACACGAAAGCACACGTTGCCCCCTCTCAAAAATCGTTGCTTTAATTTACATACTGAAATGACTGCCATGGCGCACTTTTCGCTGCGCAACTGACTATGGCACACGCATACAGAACACGAGCGAATGCGGAACATGCAAAGCCACCTCTGGAAGCGCACTGCGCAGCTTAAAGGAAAACGCGAATAAATAAGAACAAAGAACTGGGACCCGTGATTGGAAGGAAGAAGGATATAAAACGCTCTGCGATTTTGTGTGCCGAAACGTTATGATAATACGGAACCGCATAGTGGGGAATGAATAAATGAATAAAACAACTTTATTGCGAGATCCGGCTAGTTGCTGGTCCGGGCCAGACCGCTCAGATGGAGACCCCGCATTAGTTTTGACCTCTTATCTAATATATCCTGCACTAAAATCTCGGTACATGGGAAGGCTCTTGCATTTCACTCGCATCGAAATGTTGCAGCCATGACCGGAAAACAAGAGAGCGCCGTCGATGTTACCAACGTAGCAACTTCGCTGGAAAGCTAGCACCACGGGCGAAAAATAGCGAGAGATTGTCACCGAGAGTCTCGAGAAAGAGTCCGTGAGCATGTCTGTTAGCAGTTAGCTTTATATCCCAACTATATGAGAGTACGTGCTCTGTCTCGAGCGTAGGAGTGCCCAGTATGTAAAGCTCCCCCTTCAGCTATGGAGGTACGTGGTTCGAATCGTGCCGAGAGGCACCCATTAGATTAGAGGGAAATGAGTCTGCCGACCAGCCTGCCGGTCGTTTACCAGGAGTGTGAACGCATCAGAGGCTTGTCACAAGCCATATCATATGGGATAACCACTTTCAGTTGCATGGTGTCCTGTTTTGTCCCTATCATGGTATACTAAACTTATCCGAAAAAAAAATTAGGGCTGTTTGGCACTAGCGGCTTCAAGCCTGAAGGAAGTGCGGAGCTGCGTGAGCTTTTTTGTTTCTCGTTACTTGCACCTTTCTTCCTCGATCGTTCTTTCCTTTTCTCTCGGTTTTTTCTATGTCTTTCTGTCTGTATATTTCTATTTCTTTCTGTCTCTCTCGATATATTTCTTTCTCTTTGCCGCTCTTTATATATTTCTTTCTCCGTCTTCCCTTTCTCTCTCTCGGTGTATTTCCTGTTATGCTATACAATAGAAGCTGTGTTTTGTTCTGCTAGCGTGCCTGAATAGCCGAGTGGTTACGATGCTCGCCTTCGGATCGTGGGTTATGTAACCCACGTCGGACAAATCGGCGCAGAGGGAGAGCGCGCGCCGGGCGCGCATGTCCAGGGAGCGAAGCAGAAGACGAAGAAGAGGACGAAGACAGCCCGCGCGCCGGCCGAGTTGTTGCTTTGCGCGCGCTATCATGATTACGATAGTTTATGCGGACACGTAACGGCATGACGAAAAGCAAGACAGCTCCGCTGCAAAGCATTTTGAGTAAATCCACTTTATACAAACTTGTGTCTGGGCGAGTTGGTTCATACTTCACGGAAAACTGCTATGCCAAAAATGGTCAACAGGGGCACAGTAAGACAAACACGGACGAGCGCGTTTGCCCCGCTGTGTCGCTGTTTATCATTTTTCGCATACTAGTTTTCCTTGAAGATCCGCTTTGTACGGCTGTTTGCAGTTTGCAGCCACTGGGATAAAATAGTCAGTCGAATAAAATAGAATATAATGTCCTAGTAGAATGGTTTATTGTGCAAGCAACAGTGAGCTTCATTTACTTTACAAGAAACGCAAAGGTTCAGGGAAACCACTTTTTTCAACAAACTGAAATTACCGCAAATGAAGATGGACACAAAGGCGACGTAGACAAGGACAGACCCTCACTTATGTTAGATCATTAATGACCGAATGAGCGATGACTGTTATTCTTTTTTCTTAAGATATTTTAATGAAGGCACTCGTAGTATGTATCGGTGGTGTCCTTGGGTTTGAAGTGGAGGTGCTCGTTATCACAGTTGCCACTGTAATAGAATGGTTGGGCGTACATAGTAATGAAGGTGAATGACTATTAGATGAAAGGCAGGGTAACACGATCATTACAAGAAACAGACGACTTACGAACCTATGGTAGGCTTGGATATACGTAACGAGTGATGCTAACCACTTATGCTACTACAAAAACATCCTAGAAGACCGTGAGGACGCGCTTAACCCCTCTTTCGATGGCCTCCAGCGAAAGGATCATTCGGAAGTACACTAAGCTTATTGTTGTGCAGCGCTTTAGTGGTCAAAGAAATAAGGCAATCGAGACTCACGCCCGACTCTAATTGGACGCAGTAGGAGGTTGAAGGAGGGAGCAGAGTGGTGTGCACTAAGGGAACCCGGCCTTCTCTTAGTAACCACGTCGGCCGGCTCATTACTTGGCCTTTCATTCGCGTTCCTTCTGGAGGTCCTGAATAGCAGCGGCATGGCGGTGGTCGTCTTTGTAATGTCCGTGTGTCCTATTACGACCGTTCATACCAGGGTCATCGAAAAGGGAGTCCAGATTCCTCAAAGACGTTGCGCAGACAGCTCAATGAGATGTATATTTGAGCATGCTCTCTCGATTGGATGGCACTCCAGTGACTTCGCTTCGCCTAAAAGGGGTTCTTCGATCCTCACGTTCAGTGCTAACACCCAGTTTAGTCGCCTCGGATGCTGAGAAGAGCGCGTAGAAGCATAGTCTTCAAGGTGGTAACCTTTTTAGCAGTACTGTGAAAAGGTGAGCTGCTATTTACGCAAAACATTTTGGGTACGAAACAAAATTCGATAAATGACGACTTGCTGAGCGCTACGTCAAACTGCAATACGAACGGTGAATGATGCTCAGAGCTTGTATTTTTAGAAAATCATCGCATCAAACCACAAAGATTCGCCTACACAGCCGTCCGGTGCCTTCAATGAAAACAATGCTTCGGGCCCTAAACCAAGAAACAATTAGCCATTCACGCATGCGCTTATTAGCTTCAAATACTATTTGTCTCGTTTATCTTGCCCCACGAGAGTGCGTAAATTGATGCAAGTGCGTGCCTTCAAAGTGCTTCAAAGTATAGTTATCATCGCATCAGCGTGCTAACAGATGCATCCTAGTTAAAAAACATCGCGAAAATAGACAAGCACACGATGCACAAAGGACAAGCGCGGACTGTCAACTGCTTGGTTTGTTGAGAAAAGGAACCTGGAATGAAGTACACGGGGAAGGAAAATTATCAATGCTTCTAGTGGCGCATGCGCCCAGCTGCACAGTTTTGTTTTGTGAAAAAAAGATTAGTTACGGAGATAGCAACATTCCTTGTCAGTAAGATTGATCGAGGGTGCGCTAACACACGGCTGCATCTTTACACACCAGTGTCAAAGCTTGAGGCGTCTTCGCGTGCAGTCTGGTATGTGCGCAGCGCCTGGGTCCCTTGAAAATGCAGTAGGCAGCAATTTGGCCACCACTGCGCAGTAGCGCTGCCTGCCGCGTTTTCAAGAGACCCGGGTTCTGCGCACATGACAGATTCAGAATTTCTTCGCCACTTCATGCATTTGTTAAGTATAAGACGGTGGCGCAAAAAGGGACAAGGACGAAACAGGAAGAAGAGACGTATACAAGCGCACACTACCAACTCTTGAGTTGGTAGTGTGCGCTTGTATACGTCTCTTCTTCCTGTTTCGTCCTTGTCCCTTTTTGCGCCACCGTCTTATACTTAACTATGCACCAACTAGCCCCGCAACAAATTTTATTGGTTCATGCATTTGTACGGACAAATAGCAGCTTGAAGGCAGCGTGTTTGTTTCATTCATTTTCATTTTCGTTCATCATCTATAAGCTACAGAGAACATCCCCTATGGCTTCCGTGGTTTATTATCTGTTTGTTTTACATAAATGTGTTTTATATAAACAAAACAAAATTGGGCCTCCCAGTTCTTTTATTAACTTCATAGCAAAGGTCTCAATTCAGGCAAGTTTAGTGCCTTCAAATAGCAAGTGAGAGTTTATTGACCAGCTGCCTGCTCGTAAAGTTCAAGTGTGTGTTGCCTTTCCCGTAATAATCTTTTAGCATCCGCTGGATTGGCGTAAATGGCACTGGCTGTGACTCCCAGGGCTACACATACATCCATAGTGCTTTTTTAGCGCAAAAAACGACACCACAAGAAAGAAGACTTTCTTGTGGTGTCGTTTTTTGCGCTAAAAAAACACTATGGATTCTTACCAACTAGCCCGCCAACACATTCGGTTGAACTACGCATACAAAAATACCCAAGAATGTGTTTGTTGAATCCATTCCCGCCATAGCATAAGCGGTTATACGAAGGCTCTGTTCAGCTCCCATCGGCAGCAGGTTGGTTTTTCAAGCGCTCTTATTTCCATCTATCATATATACATGCAGCAGATACAGAAGAAATGCTAAGATGCATGCTACTCCGGCTATTACCATAATCCTCACTTTCAAGTAACACTTTATTTCCCGTGTAATGTCAACGTGACACCAATCAAGGCAGATGACGCAGTACTAACTATTAAACAGTTAAGAATAAGCACGCCTTAAAAAAAACTTAAAAGTGGTTGAAAGCGAGCTTCCTGCTATAAATCCATTGAATCCATACACAGCCCACGTTGCATTAGTACTTGATGACACCTTTCTAGCTTAAAAGAGGAATGCATAATTGCAGTGAGGAAAGTGAGTGATTGCCCCAGTCATCAACCTCTATGTGTTTCACAGAGAATCGATATAATGCAGCTGAGCCATAAGAGGCTGTCCTGTTCATGTGCATTTTAAGCGCACAACAACTGCTGAAGATGCATTGCTGTGCCCGTGTTCCTACTTTCAACCAAAGTAATTAACAGTGCGAAAAATTCACTAGCAAAGATAGTTATGTGTATCTCTGGGCATGCGGGAACATCTTCAGATGTTTCTCCATAGTGGTTCTCTGCCTTTCCTAAAACTTTAATTAGTCTCGTCACCAATTTTCTTCTTCTGCAAAACAAATGCGCTGTGAAGTTATGAAACCGACCACCTAAGGTTCTTCAGTGTATCCCTAAATCACGACAGGTGCTTTTCCCTGTAACCACAGTCAAAAGGCAGTCACTGAAACATTGTTGCGCATAAATTGAAATTGGAAGTGGATAATAGCACGAGTTACCTAGAATGAACAATGTACTACTTGCCACTTAAAAAAAAACATGGCTGATCTCTCCGTCATAGGAATCTGTATAACACGAAAGTGAAACGTGTCCTCACAGAAGGAGTCCTTATTGCGTAGTGATATATGAGAGCTTGTACAATGTCTATTGGTGTTTGGCAGCTATAGCACCGTTTGGCGTGAATGCACCCAGGTTGACGCCTAGTTCGTAGAGGTTCGTAGCTCGAGCCGCAAACGCGTGCGTTCCGCTGGCCTCTGTCTCGCTCCACGAAGGCACGACGTTCGCCCGTTGAAAAGGTGTCCTTTCAGCAACGCGTATTGCAGCAGTTTTTTTAGTCGGTGCTCTCGCAATCGAAGTAGTCGGCGGCGGAGAAATCCCATTGATGCGTGTAGAAGATGCACTACTCCGATAAGCCGGCGCACGCTAACACAAAGCGAAAACAAAGAACGTAAGTGCGTCTAGGGTGCCTCGACGACGCCAGCGCGCCCAGTGTCCGACCGCTGGTATCGAGAAACTTTAACCATGACCTCCGATATCGCGCGCTAGTAGTGTCGATCGTGCATTACTTCTTTTCACCTCTCACAGACGGCGGCACCGCCCCGCTCCGGCCCGCCTACCTACACCGCTAACAGAGAGCATCGTGCGAGAGAGAATGTGTGAAAGATATAAGGCGCGTTCGTGAAGTGTCCCACATCTGCCAAGGTAGCTCAGTTGGTTTAGCGTCGTGCGCTTACCGTCGCGGCCGCAACGTCGTGGGTTCGATTCGCAGCAGCGGATCTTTTTCTTGGTTTTCTTCCTTCTCACCCGTTGACGTCCATTTTGTCAACGTCATATCCGTAACGGACGCACTTGGTGGACCCCGGCATAACACTTTCGTGTTAAAAAAAGCGCTACATAATACGGAAGTGGGTTTGGCTCCTGAGGGCAAATGGCTATTTTACGTCCACTTTACTTCCATTTACCTCATCAATTCTACATTGAAATGAAAAAGAAGTGATTTTCGCTATACTTTTCTTGGTTTCAATGAAGCAAGGAAGAAACACAAAAGGGAGAAGGTAGGGAGGTTAATCAGGCAGCAGTCCGCTTGGCTACTCTATGCAGGGGGAAAGGGAAGGGGAGTGGAAAGATGGGAGAGACAAAGAGAGAGAGAGAGGGGAGAGCGAGAAAAAAAAGAGGAAATGATAAATAAATGCGCTGACGCGTATGTGGCGGTGGGACTGTGCAATAGTCATAGGCGTTCACAAAGGTGCTGCAGACCTCGCATGCCGCACTGTCAGTCATTCCAATTAATGTTGTGTATGCTTTCGTTAGAGTGTACTAGAACAGGGGAGTGCTCGGAACGGCGGCAGCACCAATGAACAGAAAGTGAAGCCCAAACAGGGTCAATCCACCTGCAGCGCTGCGATTGGTAGTCTGCAATGTGTCGTCGCTTAAGAGTTGCGCGCGGCTCCGGCAAAGCGGTCACTCAAAAGGCCCGGGTTGGAATCGCAGCTGTAGATGGTGGGTTTTTATTCTTAGTGTCACCTTTTATAGCTGTGTTCGCTTTTTACTTTCTTTCTTAAAACTAGCTTCTGTTGGTACGTATTGCTACAAAAAGTAACGTAAAATGTGAAATCTTGTTTCGAGTCTCACCTTCGCGAAAATCTCGGAGGCCATACTTTACTTTTTTTGTTCAATCCCGGGCGGTGGCGCTGCAAATAACTGCGCTCGCTCTCAAATTTTTTCTATTTTACTTCACATTTTGGGTTACTTTTTGAACCAACACGTAGCAACTTAAGCTAGTTTTAAGAAACAACGGAAAACCAATACAGCTGTAAAAGGTGACACTAAGAATAAAAACCCACCATCTGTAACTGCGATTCAAACCCGGGCCTTTAGTGGGAAGCGGGCATTCTACCCCTGCACCATTTCGGCGGAACGGCACACATCTCTTAAACGACGACACATTGCAGACTACCGATCGCAGCGCTGCAAGCGGATTGACCCTGTTTGGGCTTCACTTTTCAAAGCTTGTTCCGGGCACTCCCTTGTCCTTGTACACTCTACTTTCGTAAAGGCAACTGCGAACCAAAGCCGACAAAGAAGCGAAGCTTCACGTCGACGAAGTCCGGATGGAAGTTTAAATGCTACGCTGGTTTCAATGAATGTGACCAAGAAAAAAAATTACAGCATATCCACGGGTGAATGATGAAGAGCTTGGGCGAAGCTCCTGAAGCAATCATGGTTAAACCGTGAAATGTTCAGTGGTTTCGCCCAGCAGTAATCAAAGCGATATGCCGCTTTGATTACTGCTGCGCTCGCTTGGCGGCAGGCTCTCCAGCTCGCACCTCGGGATCCTGCCGATGAGCACGAGACGCAGCGGCCTTCCGCACCCGGCGCTCCTCGTCGTCCATGGTCCGCCAAGCAGCACGATCAAGGCAAGCGCACTCCTCCACGTACGGCGACGATCAAGGAGAATGAGAGATAACGGGCGCAGCAGCCAACCTGAAAGGATGAATGGATGGATGCTATGGCGTCCCCTTTATAAGGGGGCGGTGACATGTCTGCCACCAGGCTCGAAGAAAACAAAACAAAAAAAACCTTCCTTGTTTTATGTTGGCCTAATACCTTATCTACATTGATTAAATCTATGTTATTATACCAAAAAATAAAAATTCACGGTCCATCTCTCTGCCTCTTAAGGCAGAATGACCTTATTTTTCCCCATTATTTATTTTTGTACTTTATCTCTACTTTTCTGCCACCAATACTCTAACCGTCTCTTACTTCTTTCTATTGCGGACTTGTTCAGCTTTCCATTGCTGTCCCTAAAACCCAAGACTTCATGTAGACTCGTGCCCACACGTATACCTGGGTGAATATCGCCACATTCAATCAGTACATGTTCCATCGTTTCCTTAGTTCCCCCGCAGCATGTACATTGTTCTTCTTCGTTACTGAATCTCGCTTTATAACTACGCGTTCTAAGGCAGCCCGACCTTGCTTCAAACAGTAAAGCGCTTCCCCTTGAATTATCATAAACCCTTTTCCTCCTTATGTCGTTTTTTGCCTTTCGTTAGTTACTCAGAGCCGGCTTCTTTTCCATCGCTGTCATCCAATAAGTCCTCTCCGCCTCTCTGACCTTCCACTTAATGCTCCTTGATGCCACATCGCCCGCACTGTTAGCCGTATATTTGAGCCTCCTAGTTCTTTTTCTCCACTGCGTGTCAACGCTTTTTCTATACAAATACCTGCACAGCGGCACCTATAACGCCATCTAGCGTGCATTCACCCAATCGCCATAGTGCGCACATCTATATGGGACAGCGCCATCTAGTATATCGTCACCGAACTGCAGTTTGCATGGATCTCTATGGGACAGCGCCATCTATTGAATGATACGGGAGACGCGACGGCGGGGGAACGGTGATGATATAAGGAGCTTCGCCTCAAATATAGGGCCCCTTGGTTTCCCTACTTGAAAGCAAACAACAATGCATTAGATAAAACACATGCATCACGAAATTCGCCATATAAGCACTCATTCATCACCTCTAAGCTTCACCTAATGACCCCAGCCCAGTGGAGGATAAAAAATTGGCCGCGTATCTGCGTGCTCCGCTTCAAATGCCGTGTAAAAACGATAGAGGAGGCGCTGCGTCTACGCTGCGTGAGATATGGACGCCATCTGGCAATACATCGGGAAACATGAGCTAATGCGGAGGGTTCCCTTCCTCCGTGGCAGAGGGCGTTCGTCGGCGCGCATAGCATGGTATTTTCAGCGCAGCCGCAGCCGCAGCATAAGAAACTAGGGTCTTTAGAATTATGTATCTACGTATTTTCTATTAAAGGAACACACCGCCTAATATTTACCTAGTAATGTTGTGCCTCAGATATGCGTAATATTTACTTTTTGATCGACAATGTTCACAAGTATGAACAGCCGTACCAGTTCAAGATGGCTGGGTGGTAAGCAAGTGATTGAACTTTGGCCGGGTGGTTCAATCGCGTGACAGACAGACAAACAGGAAGACAGACAGACAGACAGACAGACAGATCAAAATTTCTGCGCTTGAGTTCCCCAAGAAACACTATCGTCTTTAAAAACTTGAGGATGCTTCAGCTTCACCTTCAAGAGTACAGCGCGATGCGTGATCGGGCCCGTTTAGTATCAAGAGGAGCTTATTATTGCATCATGTGCATAAAAGAGAGGATGTGGTGCCCACAAGAACAAGAGCTGAAACAAAGCTTACATCTTGATTGTAGGATAAAGTAACAGAAAACCACTTTTTATGTTTCGGTGCCTCTCACAATTGCACATGACCTGAAAATAAGCCAGTGCGACAGCAAGTGTGGACGAATTTTCTGAGTTATTTTATACTTTGTGACGTCACCTAAAGCTCAGTTTTCGTTTGCGGATTTTATTAGACGATTAGGTTGATTCATTTGCTAGTGTTATCAGAAAATCCGTTCACATTATAACATGCAAGTCAATTGTCACTGCACGTTTTCAAAGAAGGAAGCTGCACATATTGTGTACAAGTGAAACGCCACATATTTCCTTACTTTTGTTTGCTCGCCATCGTGCCAAAAGTACATGCAAATCAGACAATTATGGAAACGCTGCATTATGCTGTGGTTTTCTGAGATTTTCTTCACGTGCCTTCGTAAGAAGCAACTGGCAAAAAGTTATGCAGCTCCACAGGAGCAGCGAATAAAAAAAGATGTAAACAAACTTCGTAGACTTTATTTAGGAAGGATGACAATATTGCAGGAGATTGTTTGTCTTCATTGCTTCTTCCTTGGAGGTTGCTGAAAAAAAATTATTTACTCATTCACATTGAAGTCATCAATGTAGAGAATATATCTGCCAATTTAAACGACCATCCTGTCAGTAGTTTTCAAGAAATGGCAGATAAAAGTTTGATGCCTATCTAACGTTTCATAAGTAACCAAGATAATTATAAATGAAGCAAGATAGTTTTGAGGGCTCGTTTCTTTGTTTGACACAACCTTAATGAAAACCAGCCGATAATGAAGCCAAGGAAGGTATAGTGGACGCTAAGTTTTAAGTGTATTGTAGTAATTACGGCATAGATTTGAAGAAATCAAAGAGAATGAAAAGCCAACTTGCCGCAGGCCGGGATCGAACCCGCACCCTTCTGATGCTCTAACCAAATGAGCTACGGCGGCGGTCGTCTACTCGTTCATTTATCGGGTATTTATGCGCATGCAAACCTGGGGGTGTTAGCGCCGCTCGCAGCAATAAGGGCGAGATGATACTAGGCATTTTATTTTGTTTATTTTATTTATTTACGCATACTGCAGCCAGACATTTGCTGTAGCAGGAGGGAAAAGAGCAGTAGAGTTTATATAACCAATAAAACTGTTCAATAGAAGTAAGAAATTTATCTAAAGGAAATTCACCTGCAATGCGTTTTTGCTGCTTCTACCATGCACAGCGTTCTTTGCAACAATATTTAATATTTTTAACAGCGGAGATGTTTTAGGTGGCCATCCGTCCGTGAGCCGAGAACAGAAAGTTGTCATGGTCATGAACGCCACGCGCTCATTTCCTTCCCTTCTTCATCGTCGTCTTCTTCTTCGTCATCTTCTGCTTCGCTCCCAGTACACGTGCGCCGATTTTTTTCGCAAGCGAGTTGCAATAACTACGAGGGGCGAGAGAACCAGTACACAGGGAGAAAGACAGAGATAGAGAGAGAGAAAGAAAGAAAGAAAGAAAGAAAGAAAGAAAGAAACAGAAATAAAGATATAGAAAGAGAGAAATGCTAGGGGGGAAAGTTCTTCGCGAGGCGAGATTCGAACCTGAGTACCCTCGATCTGAAGGCGGGCATCTCAACCACTCGGCTATCGAGGCACGCTAGCAGAACACAGGATAACCTTGAATAGTGTAGTATATAATTTATTTAATTTATTCCTTTTTTTACACAAAGTTCGCAAACACTGTATGGACGCGAAATAGCGTACGCCTATGGGCCCACATAGTAACATTTTGGATTGGCACTTCGGAAAAGCGCAACTAAATAAAGTTATATAGTGTAGAATATCGAATAACGGGTCAGTAAACAAATAATACAGGGCATGATGTAACCGCACAAAAGAATACATAAAAAACTTTATAACACAGGAATAAAGAGCATAGCATAGCCTTGAATAGTAAGTATAGCAAGGGCGTGGGAAAGGGAAGTGAGGGTGAGGAGAAGGGAAATGAGGAAGGGAAAGAGTAAAGCATAGCGTAGAAAGAAAGAGAGAAATATAGAGAACGAAAGGAGAGTGGACAATAAAGAGAGCAAAAAATTTAGAGCGAGAGAAAGAGATAGCACGAAGTGAGAAATACACTCAGAGGGAGAGTGAGAAAGAAAGGCAAAAAAGGAAGATCGCGAAAGATAAAAAACTAGAGAGAAAGAAAGGAATAGACATAAACAGAGAAAAAAGGCATACACAAAAGAAACAGAGAAAAGAGAGAGAGAAAAAAAAAGATGGTTGATCCCTCTGTCATAGGAATCGGAATAACACGAAAGTAAAGCGTGCCCTTACAGAAGTAACTGAATGTTTACTGCACATTGATATAGGCGAGTTTGCACAATGTATATTGATATCTGGCAGCTATAGCATCGTTTAACGTGGATTTTCTCACTTTGATGATTAGTGGTACATCTCCATCCCGACGACTAACGTCCCTGCTAAATAATTAAACAAACCCTTGTGGTAGCTGTAGCAGCTAACGTTGAAAGCGTAATCAGAGAACTAGGTGTGATAGCCAGAAGAGCGTCGCATATTGGACGCAGAACTTGGTCGCCATCTCGCGGCATGTTAAAATGTGATTGAGCACCACGACCAACTCAGGGCTCTCCAGAGGGTCCGTGTGGCGGCAGAAGGGCCTGGCCTCTCTGTCGCGACGTGGGAGCAGCCCGCATCAGTCCTGGACTGAATCCTCAGGATCAATAAAGTTATTCATACCATACCATACCACGGCCGGACTAGAGGGAAACGCAAAGCGCGTCGTGCCGCCTCGGTAGCCCGGCCGCGATTTTTCTAGGGGCGAGCACGTGAGCCGGGAGCGCGGTGTTACAGCCGGGTGAGGCAGGCGCGCTTCGCAGAGCTATGAGCGAGGCCGACGCTTTTACGACGCTTGGCTAAGGTCGGCTCTTCGCGGTGTGTTAAGGCATTGACAAAATTGAACTTCTATTGAAAACGCGTCAAATGGGAGGGACGTGTAACGCGTTGCAGCTGCTAATCGCGGAGGCCACAGTAATGACGAATTACTTTACTTTACCGCTCCCAGAGGGCAACATCACCCCGCCGGCCGGGAGAGTGGTAGATATAAAAGGCGCGTTTGTAAAGCCTCTAGAGTCTGTGACCATGGCGCAGTGGATAGCGTGCCCGGCATCTGTTGTTGCGAACCGAGCGGTTGTGGGTTCGATGCCCAGAGTGGGAACTTTTTTCTTTGCCATCTGATCGTGTATATTTTTTCGACGTCATTTTCGTGACGGAAATACGTCACTGAAGTCTTGGTGGACCCCGGCATAAAACACCTTTGTGTTAAAAGAAAGAGAAAGAAAGACAGAGAAAATTTGCACAATTTAGCAACAACATTGGTGTCTGATTCGCACTGCGCCTCCCGTGCAGGCTAGGCTAATTTTTTCCAATGTAACAATGCTACTAATATTGTGTGGTGACGTAAGAAAACCCTCGGCCTCAACATGCTCTGTAATTTGCTAACGGAATTAGCCACCGCTGTTCGAGCTATTGTTGTACACGTAGATTCACGTCATGATGAACTCGGGAAAGTTCTTCACGGCGTCAACAAAGTCAAACCGCGCTGGACCGTGCTATGCCGCTGCTTGGCACACAGCGCTGTTTATCAGCGCTGTGTGCCTGGCAGCGGTATTGAGCATGGCGGCACCGCAGTGAACATATCGAGCAACCCTTTCGTCTTCTTGATCGAGACGCTCGGCCTTCTGCGTTCTTGCGACCGCTTCGCGGGAGGAATCTGGACACCCAAGCGTCCATATCAGCGCTGACATGCTCCGCCGTGTACCGAGTGCTGGAAAACATTGGTTCAAGAGCTGGGTGGCGGCGCCTTTCTTGGACAGTTGGATCGACTGGACTACGCCCCCCCTCATAGGCGTATCATCCACCCCAACGTTATCGACATCGTACACCTATAAACAGCGCTGTGTGCCTGGCAGCGGCATTCGGCATGACGGCACCGCAGTGAACATGTCGGGAAACCCTTTCGTCTTCTTGATCCAGGTAAGAAAACATTTTGGCAAATGTTAGAAAAGTAACGAAACCTGTGTTGTGGTGCTGCCATGCCCAGGCCAAGTGTATGCAACTGTGTGTAATTGTATAGTATCTTTGATTGATAGTATCTTTGATTGTATAGTATCTTTATTGATGCTTGCTGGGGACGTAGAAAGTAACCCCGGCCCTAGCAATCAGGAAGTTTTGACCGAAATTCGCAAGTTGGCTACTGACATGAGTGCTTTAAAAAATGACAATAAGGCCATAAATGAATCTCTGGAAGTCATTCATGTGAAATTAGATGCTCTGACAAACCTTGAGGCCCGAATGGCTGGGGTTGAGGAAAAAATAGCGACATTTGAAAATACCATTACTAGTCTTCAACTGAAGGTTGATGACCTCGAAAATAGAAGCAGGAGATCAAATTTAATTATTTATGAAATTTCGGAAGAAGAAGACGAGGGAGCTAATGACCTAGATATAAAAATATCCGAAAACCTTATTAAAGGTACTCTCGGTGTCAGAATCTCAGGAGTTGCGAGAATGCACCGCCTAGGCACTAAAACAGAAAACAAAACGCGACCTGTTATTCTCAAGTTGCAATGTTTCGAGGACGAGGCGAAAATAATGAAACACTGCTACAAGCTTAAGAATTCTAATGTGTCTGTTGGCGGCGATCTTTCACTCCGTGTGCGTAACATCCGAAAGAAACTTTGGGAGAGCAGCAAGAGCAACCGATATAAGGGTGAAAAAATTACACTTGTGTACGACAAGATTATGCTCAATGGCGAAGTGTACGTCTGGGACGAACATAAAGAAGCCAGAGTAGTCATGGGAAAGGAACCTTTCGTCCGAAAGGCAATAAACTGACTACAAATGAAACGCCCTTCAGCTTGGTGATAGTGAACATAAACGCCAGAAGTGTTGTGAACAAGAACACAGAACTTGAAGCATTCATTCTTGAACATCAACCCGATATCGTAACCATAACCGAAACATGGCTTTCTTCTGATATTTCAAGTAGCAATATATTCCCTCCCGGTTATACTGTCATGCGTAAAGATGTCATGCGTACTGTCTCACGCGGTGGCGGCGTAGCAATTTTGATAAAAGGCAATATTTACGTGACACCTATGCGGGAAGTTGCCGATGCTGAAGTACATTGGTGTAAAATCGTGATAGCTAAATCCTTGCTTTATTTAGGCACCATGTACCGGCCCCCTGATGCTTCTCATGATATGTTACACGTGCTAGCCAATTACATGGAAGCTAATTTTTCACAGACTGCAAAGATAATCCTTACGGGAGATTCCAAATTTCCTGGTATAACGTGGGGCTCCCTTAATAGTACTGCCGATACCAACCATGAAGATGAGCTGCTTGATCTAGCTTTTAACTTTAGCCTTAGACAGCTTATACGGGAGTCTACACGTGTTGCTGCCCGACTCGCTGCCGCCGGTCTGCGCTTTTCATTTTCATTTTCATTTTATTACCTTAAAGACCCCACTAGGGGGTGTTACATAAGGGGTGGATGTAGAGAAATTATACAAAAAATGCTAACCATGTATGTTAATTGCGAGACAGGCAATGTGTTACATTTTGCAAAAATAAACTCTGGCAGGTAATGACGGCAGTGCTGTGGGAAAGGTCGTTCCATTCAGATGATGCGCGTGGAAAAGAGGCGTAGGTGACGTCGTAGCCGAGGTAGACGTACTGGCGCCGGCGCGCGTGCAGCTATTCGCCTTCGCTGTGCAGTCGCCGTCTGACACTTCGCTGGAGCCGCTTGATAGCGACTCTGACTGGCGTTTGCCAGTGTGGTTTAGCCATGGAGGAGAGCGCAAATGCTGCTCAACGGCGCAGAAGAGCGGAGAAGCTTAACTCATCGGATCCCGAAGTAGTTGCCTGGTAAAATAAATATACATGTGCCACATAATATATATACCATGTGTGTGTGTCATTGGAGCAGCAGTAAGCATGATAATCAAGCTAATCCTAGACAATCAGGAAAGCTAAGAACAATCAGCTGAATCTTTGCTAACGCTACGTTATCCTAGCATAGCCGAGCTAAGCCACTGCAACATTTTTATTGTTGTCATTTTGTAGCGTTGTACAATTAAGGCGGAGAGCATGTGTGTTGTCCAATTTTTTTTTTAAATATACTGAGTATGTGCAGCGCAATGGTACGAAGACAAGAGAAGACACACAAACGACATAGACTGGCGCTGACTTCCAACTGATTTATTGAAAAGCACGAAGCCCGCTTTTATGCATGCGCACCTGTTAGCAACAACCCAAACGCATCATCCGGGACCATACAAAACCTGCATCTCTTTGTCACTTAGATAAACACTTGGCGTACTTACACACCTGATACCAGATTTCTTAATGTGAGCTGCCTCGATTATTTCTCTTTCTGTTTTCGTTTTTGCATGCTTTATAAACGTCGCGCGATCAAAGTGCGGGGTGCATTTACACTTGTTGCAGTGATCTGCCAGATGTCCGCCTGATTCGTTTCTTACATTTAAAAAATGCTCACGTGCTCTGATGTTGAAACATCGGCCCGTCTGCCCAATGTACTCTTTTCCACAGCTGAGTGGTATTTTATATACCACGTGAGTCACACAATCGGTGTAACGGTGTACATGCTTCTTCGTGCAGGATTTTTTCTTTTCTTTGGTGAGCATAGGGCAAATCTGGCCTAACTTACATGGCGCAGAAAAGCATGTTCACCGTTACACCGATTGTGTGACTCACGTGGTATATAAAATACCACTCAGCTGTGGAAAAGAGTACATTGGGCAGACGGGCCGATGTTTCAACATCAGAGCACGTGAGCATTTTTTGAATGTAAAAAACGAATCAGGCGGACATCTGGCAGATCACTGCAACAAGTGTAAATGCACCCCGCACTTTGATCGCGAGACGTTTATAAAGAATGCAAAAACGAAAACAGAAAGAGAAACAAAATTCGGCAGATCCCGCGTACCGTGGGAGTCGATGTTTGCGAAGCATGCGGCGGGTAGGTGACTGGCGTAACGCTTTTTACTGAGCGACAAAGAGATGCAGGTTTTGTGTGGTCCCGGATGATGCGTTTGGGTTGTTGCTAACAGGTGCGCATGCATAAAAGCGGGCTTCGTGCTTTTCAATAAATCAGTTGGAAGTCAGCGCCAGTCTATGTCGTTTGTGTGTCTTCTCTTGTCTTCGTACCATTGCGCTGCACATACTCAGTATATTTCAAGACATGTACCAACTCGCCCATCAACGGATCCTTCTTGTCCAATTTAACTCAAATTAAGTATGCGCCTATCCGTAATGGCTTCTTTTGATTATGTACCTTACCCCGTTTCCTGCAACAGCCTCAAATGTGAGGGTAGCAGTATGTTCAAATAAATAAATAAATAAATAAATAAATAAATAAATAAATAAATAAATATTAGCATTAGACTGGCTACCGTGGAGGATCGAGTAAATGATTGAGATCGGAGCCAAGCTTATATAGTTTTTAAGGACTCATTGCAGGCGCAACTCGCTAAGCAGGTCAAAGTAGGCTTGCAGATTTTGAAGACCGTGCTTTTAGAGGTCACCTAATATTCTACGGTTTGCTTGACTCATCAGATGAATGCTGCGTTAAGTCTGAAGAAGAAGTTAAGGCTCTTGTAAACAAGAGCTTATGCATTCAGACCATACACTAAAAGCAAACGCAGCTGACAAATTTTGGCTCATAATTGTGAAATTGTCGGATTTGACGACAAAAGACTATACTTTCTAAAAAGGGCCATTTTACAGGCTCAGCTACAAGTGTTACCTCAGACTTTTGCAATCCAATCCGTGATTGCCGAATGAAATTAGCCAAATGTGGCATAGCCAGCGGCCAGCGGTATGCCTCGCGACACACATAGGCGTACGCAGCGTTCTCCATGGGGAGGGGCAATGTTTCAGGACAGCGCCCCCCTCTTATCAGACGAGACTGAAGAAAGGAAACCTCGCCATGGATAAAGCAGTGAAAAAGAAGTGATGACGTGCTTCTCACAATGACCAGCTTTCGGATGATAAGAGTGGGCAGTGTAGAGTTCTTGGAATGCAAAATCAGGGGTCCTCGCTCGCTATTCTTGTTAAAAACCTTCATGGACGTAACCCTGCACTCTGAACAATGACTGGATAGCTTCAACTGATTAATGGTGCGGCGAAGACTTGGTGCACCCCTGCGATAGTTAGGGAGGCGGCCATACCCTCCCCCCCCACCCTCGTCCGCACGCCTTTCGCAACACAATTGATTGTTCATAGAGAAAAAGGAAATTCATGTACTTTTCGCAAGCCGATGCTCTAAGTGAACCAGCAGCGTGACTATGGCGACGGGAAAGCCGCAGCGTGTTTTGATGACCGGCTTTGTCGGATGGCTGCGCGCGGTTGCGTGCTGCTCGCTGAGCGCTGTTCAGGCAAAAAAGCGCCCATAAAACAGCAGGAAAGCTCTGCGCAAACGCTTAGTTTATCACATTTTGCGCGCTTCCATCGCGACGAACAAAAAGAGATTTCGTGAGACAGATCGTACAGGAAGCATTTCATTCGGTGGTTTCTTGAATGCTTTACAACTCGGCGTTATACCTTAGATCTTAAGCCGATATTTGATAAGTTCGTTAATTAAGCAATAATATTTAGTTAGTCACGGGGTAAATAAAGATTTCAACTATCTCCGCTTCGCGGACAGCGATGAAACAGAGAAGCTGGTGGCGTTTCCTTCGTGAGGCGAACGCATTTCTACGTTGTGAAAGTCTTTCCGATATGTTGTATGACTGCTCTTTGTTAAACACTCTTTGTGAAGCTTTGAGGTGGTAGTATAGTTTTATTGAATCTTGACCGTACCACTCTTACACACAGGTTTACAAAGAAGCCTTCGATTAAGATGCTCCGATATGTTGCATCACTGCTCTTTATTAAACACTCTTTAAGGGCCCCTCACCAGGTCTGGCCATTTTGAGCTCACGAGCGCGATGCATACATTGGGCGTTCACGATCACGTCTGCCAAAATTTCCAGCGCTAAGCGCCGCGGAAGGAAGGTCGGAAGGAAGGAAGGAAAAACTTTATTCGGCGAGTGAGCTTGGGCCCTTTACGGGCCTTGGGCCACCGCACGGCCATCACATTGCGCCTTTGTGCCCAGACCACGCAGGGCCAGGGCACTGGCATCACGGTTCACACAGCGAAGCTTTGAATCCAGATCCTGCGATGCGAGGAGGGTCTCCCATTCCCCCCATGTACTGATGGCGGGTTGCCCCTGCGGGGGAGGATCGGCAGGGCAGCCAAAGAGAATGTGGTCTAAGGTGGCGGGCGACTCTCTACAGAATGTGCACTTCGAAGAAACGAAGCAGAAGTGAGATAGGACTTGAGGTGTGGGAAGAGTTCCGGTTTGGAGTCACCTCCAGATGATTTCTTGCTAGTGGGAAAGATGGGGGTGGGGAGGAGGGTAGAGGCGACAGGGAAGGTGTGCTTGTTTGGTGAGTTCAGAGAACGTGTGTGCCCGCTCTCTTGAGAAGTCCCGGCTGGGGTCGCCGTTTGTCTTTGGGCTATGTTATCGGTGGCCTCATTTCCGGGATTGCCAAAGTGAGCCGGCACCCACATAAGTTCAGTAAGCCTATCGGAATTTACGGTACACGCGCTCAATATTTGCCACGCGGGAGGATACGCGAGCACGGGCGAAGTTAAGAATGGCTGTTTTTGAATCGCTAAGTATGTAAGTGACGTTGGTTTTAGCGATTGCTAATGCTATAGCAACTTCCTCTGCTTCCTCCGGTGTACGGGGGGGGGGGGTCCAAGAAGTGTGTGAGTGGGAGGGGGGGCTAAAGGATGACAAACGACAGCTACCGAATGGTCTGGACCACACGCGGCGTCTACCCAGCGCACATCCCCTAAAGTACCATATTCATTATGGAGAGTTACTGCTAGCGCGACGCGGCGGGATTGGTGGCATCCTGGATAAACGGTTCTAGGGAGAGGTTTGATGACAAGCGCGGCGCGCATGGCACGAAAGAGCGAGGCTAATTCTGAAGCCGGTGCGGGTATACGGATTGCAAGCGAATCCAGTATATGGCGCCCTGTTTCGGACCCAGACAGGCGAAAGTACTGCAATTGTCTATGCGCATCTATCAGTTCTTGTATTGTGTTGTGCGTTCCCAGTTTTAGGAGCCTATCCGTGCTAGTATTCTTTGGGAGATTAAGTGCTGCTTTGGTAGCCATGCGAATTAGTCTGTTGATTTTGTCTTTATCCGTGCAGGGTAGGTTCAATCAAGGAGATGCATATAGAATGCGACTAAGCACAAATGCATGCAGCTCCTTGAGGCTATCTGCTTCATCTAGACGTGCGCGTGAATTCCTTCTAACCAGCTGGATGACGGAGTAAATGAACTGCCTTAGCGCCTTCAGAGTAATGTTTATTCCTGTGTCCTGCAAGTATAGGCCAAGGATTCGGAGGGTAGGGGTTAGCTGTGTGGGAGTGTTATGCAAATAAATTGTAATGGGGGCCGCAGGGACACGGCGCAGTCGGAGTACAAGGAGTGCCGACATTGTGGGGGAGCATTCAAGGCCGATGCTTGCCGCGTGTGTAGCTGTAACTGCGGCTGCTTCCTGAAGAGTCGATTCGATGTCACCATCTGAGCCGTACGCAGTCCAAACCGTTTTATGGTCGGCGTAAAATATTTGCTCCAAGTGGAGAATGTGGCTGAGAATTTTCGCCAGGGGGATCAGGGTGATAGTAAAAAGGATGGATGGATGGATGGATGATATGAGCGTCCCCTTTATAACGGGGCGGTGACATGTCTGCCACCAGGCTCGAAGGGGGAAAAAAGAAAAAAAAAGAAACTGCCTTGTTTCATGTTGGCCTAATACCTTATCTACATTGATTAAATCTATGTTATTATACCAAAAATATAAATTCACGGTCCATCTCTCTGCCTGTTAAGGCAGAATGACCTTATTGTCCCCATTATTTATTTTTGTACTTTATCTCTACTTTTCTGCCACCAATACTCTAACCGTCTCTTACTTATTTCTATCACGGAAGTGTTCAGCTTTCCATTGTTGTCCCTAAAACCCAAGGCTGCATGTACACTCGTGCCCACACGTATACCTGGGTGAATACCGCCACATTCAATCAGTACATGTTCCATCGTTTTCTTAGTTCCCCCGCAGCATGTACATTGTTGCTCTTCGTTACTGAATTTCGCTTTATAACTACTCGTTCTAAGGCAGCCCGACCTTGCTTCAAACAGTAAAACGCTTCCCCTTGAATTATCGTAAAACCTTTCCCTTTTTATTTCGTTTTTTTCCTTTTCGGTAGTTACTCAGAGCCGGCTTCTTTTCCATCGCTGTCATCCAATTAGTCGTCTCCGCCTCTCTGACCTTCCGCTTAATGCTCCTTGTTGCCATATCGCCCGCACTGCTAGCCGTATATTTACTGGTGAGCCTCCTAGTTCTTTTTCTCCACTGCGTGTCAACGCTTTTTCTATACAAATACCTGAAAACATTCTCTGCCCATCTACTCATCTTCATGTTCCTCAGCCTCTCTTCGAATCTCATTTTGCTCTGAGCTTCCCTCATTTCAAAGCCTGTCCATCCCATATCACCCTTTACAGCCTCATTTGTCGTCTTCCCGTGAACGCCCAACGCGAGGCGGCCCACCGTCCTTTGATTTACATCCATTCCTGATTGCACCTCCGACTTCATGCACACCACTGAGTTCCCAATTGTAAGCCCCGGGACCATCACACCCTTCCACAGCCCTCGAAGCACCCCGTACCTATTGTATCCCCATAAAGCTCTGTGCTTCATAATTGCAGCATTCCTCTTTCCCTTTGCTACCGATGCTTTCTCTTGTACCTCCATATATCTGTCCCCCTCATTTACCCATACTCCGAGGTACTTGTACTCGCTTGCCCTCGGTATTTTTTGGCCCTGTATTATGACCGCATGGTCTTCGTGATCATTGAATACCATCAATCCACATTTTGTTGCACTAAATCCTAGTCCTAGAGCCTCACATTCCTTTCCGCATATATCTGCCAGTCGCTGTATATCATCTTGACTGTCCGCAAATAAGACAATATCATCAGCATAAAGTAGACCTGGAAGCTTCTGCTCAACCATCGTGCCGACCTGTTTGTGTGACAAATTAAATCCAATGTTGCTACCTTCTAGCGCTTTTTCCATCCTCACCATGTGCAGCATGAATAACAGTGGCGACAAAGGACTTCCCTGTCTCAGCCCCTTGCTAATTTCAACGCTGTCCTAGCTACTTATTAGATGCGAAGTATCTTAAGGCGGAGCTCAATCCGGTGGTGGTGGTGGTGGTGGTGTGCGGCGTGACCACCCTTACTGCGCATGCGCATACCCTCTCCACACACCTCCTCTCCACTCACCCTCTCCACTTTCTCTCTCCCCACCCCTCCCCCTCCCCTCTCCACTTTCCCTCTCCCATTCCCCTCCCCACTTTCCCTCTCCCCTCCCCTCTCCCATACCCCTCTCCCCTCCCCCTTTCCACTCTTCCACTGAAACGCGGGCTAGACACGCCGAAATGCTCTCCTGCGCAACGCCGCGATGAGCTCGAGCGCATGCGCGTCCCCTCCCCTTCTCCCTCCTCTCCTACGGTGCCCCCCTCTCACCCGCCTGTCGACCGCGTTCCCCGCTCGCCCTGTGAGAATTAACGGCCGGGCTAGATGGAAGATACGACGCGCGTAGCGTCCCTCTTCGCGTTCCACGACGCGAGGTCGGTAGCATGCCCAACGAACGCCAACGAAACGCGATAGTGCAAGTGCTCCGGCTTCGCATCGCCTCATGGTCCCCTTTAGCGGGAGATGGTGTAATTTTTTCCTTCTCATTCTATACAAACTGTATTTTCTCGGTATATTTCCATCAAAGGCTGTATACAGTCGTCCCCTATGCCCACTTCTTTCAATATATCCCACAAAATTTCATGATTAACGTTGTCATACGCCCCGGTGATATCTAGATAAGCTACGTATAAAGGCCTGTTTTCTATTTTCGATATTTCTATACACTGGGTAAGAACAAACAGATTATGGTCAAACCACCTGTCGATTCGAAATCCATTCTGAAGTTCTCCCAAAATATCATTTTGTTCTACCCACGCTTCTATTTTTAATTTTACTGCCTGCATCGCCAACCTGTATAGCACCGATGTAATGGTTAGCGGTCTGTACGAGCGAATGTTATCCTTTTCTCCACTGCCTTTATAGATTAAGTTCATTCTGCTTTTTCGCCAACTGTCTGGTATTTCCCTCTCCTGTAAGCACTTTTCTACGGCTTTCAGCAGTGCTTCCTTAGTGTTATGTCCGAGTTCGTTAATGAGGCTGACGGGAACCCCTTCTAAGCCCGGAGTAGTGGGCTTAGGAATTTTTGGTTCGGCCTTCTTCCAATTGAAATTCTCTAGTACTACATCTTCGTCGGTTGCACTCCTTTGCGTACTTTTATTCACCGGGGGAATCCCCTGGGCGACCTTTTTAAACGAATCGGTTGTTATCTTTCGGATGTAACCTAGCACTTCATACCCTTCCAATTGGTTTCCCCCTTCATCTACCAAACGTGGTTGCATTGTGACAGACTTCCTACCCAGCGCTTTTAGTTGGCTCCAAAATATCCTAGGCGCGGCCTTCTTTTCGCGAATCTCTGTCATCCAGCGTTCACTTTAACCTTTAATTTTTGCCTCGACTAATTTCGGCACAATGGATTTTTGCTCTAAATATATTTCCCATATTTGGTTGACTTCGTCATGTGGCCGCTTCTCCTTTTTTGCCTGTCTGTGCTGCCGTGATGCCTCACGTCGGTTCTCGATCGCTTCCCGGATTTCTTTCTTCCACCAACTTTTTGGCTTTTTCTTTCCTTTCCAACACATAGTTTTCTTCTCTTTTTCCATTTCTTTCGTGATTACATGTAGCAGCTTACTATACTTCCAGTCTTTGCCTACTTCGTCTACGTTTTCCTCGACTCTTGCGGCTATATTTGTTATTTGTTTGTCATTTAGGTACAAGCTGCCAAACTTTGATTTTATGTTCTTATTTTCAGGTTTATATCCCATTTGTAATATTATGCGTTTATGATCACTACCCAAGCTGTTAATGCCTTCCTCGTCTATTCTTATCTCTTTAAGTTTGTCATATATTCCTTCTGTCATGAGACAATAATCAATGCTCGACTGCCTGTTTCCAACTGCCCACGTGATCTGCCCCTCACACTTAGGCCCCACGTTAACTATCTCAAGACTATGTTGCTCGCAGAGATCTAGCAATAACTTGCCATTGGTGTCTGAATATCCGTCAAGGTCATGAATGTGAGCGTTCATGTCCCCTAGAAGGATTATATCGGCATCATGACCAAATTCTTTAATATCGGTGCTTATGCATTTCACTATCTCCAGATTCTTTTCTCTGCAGTTATTCCCCGTCCACAAGTAAGCTACACCTAGCCATGTTTTCTTTCCACCTGCTGTGCCGAAACCCACATGTGCTCTGAACACGTTTGTTTCACTCTATCCAATTTTGTTCTGCTATGGATTAGCATTCCAACACCCCCACCTCTCCTTTCTGATGTGATCCTGTTACATCCTTTCCAAATATAATTGTCAATATGTGGTGGCTCTTCCAAGTCTCTAAGGTGTGTTTCTGTAACCGCATAAACACCTCTATGTTCCTTGTTTAACTGTCCCTCAATCTCTAACCAGTTTGCCTTTTTTCTGCCACCCTGCATATTTATGTAGCTAATTGCAACACGCGCCTTCTTCCTTCTTTTACTTTTTCTCCGGTTTTTTCGCTATACTGCCTGTCAAAGAGTCCCCCTTGTTGTTTTCCTCATTACAAGCTACCTTGGGCATCGAAAGGCCCGCGTGCCCCCCCCCCAAAAAGCTACTGCGCGTCCTGCAAGTCGCCAACCCATCTCATGACAAAGCCTCCTATTGAAGTGTATTCCATCTCTTCGAAAACCACCCCACCTGTGCACCTCTCTGTTTATTTACACTACCTCGATGCCTTTCTCTCGACTCATCTGCCATATCGCTTTGTTTGCGTGGACAACCGCTCTTTGCAGGTTGCCGTCACGCACCGATACCTCCGGTATTGTGCATACCACTGTCTGCACCTGAGGGGAAATGGCGCGCATGTCATCGACCCCTTTCGCCAATGTGGTCGCTAGTTCGGGTGATTCTTCATTCAAGACGTCGTTTAGACCTCCCGCGATTATCACGAGGTTACGTCCATTAGCCTTACTTGCGAGTTTTGCGCTAGCTTGTCTCATCACTGATCCCAGCTTATGTCCCGGGAACTTCCCTATTAAACTCGTTTGTCGCCTCTCACCCTTTCCTTGACTGCTTCTGCGCATCTAACTAAATTCGAGTCCCCGGCGATTATCATGTGCTCCGACTTTTCTGCTGGACTGTCCCGCACCTGGCCACTGCCTCGGTTACTAGCGCGTGCCACTGCTGCTGTTTTGTCCCCTCCCCTTCCCAAAACTACTTCGCGGAAGCTGGGTCCTGTGACCCTTGCACCTATCTTTTCCAAACCTGTTTCCCCCTTCGCGTCTACCACTCGTCGATGCCCCGCTGTTCCCGCTGTCGCGTGCTTCCTTGTTCACCATGACTATATTTACCACCCCTCCTCGGCTGACTTAAGTCTTTCCCCCAATGCCATCGTTTTTTCCCGCTCTGTCGCCAACGCATTCTCCAGCTCGGCGATTCTTACCATGAGCTCATTCTGGGCAGCCATCATTATTTCCATTTTCGCCTCTAACTCGCATTGCTTACACTTGGCGTCAGCTCCCTCTGTCTTCTCATCCGTACAAACATCTATCTTCCATGCCATTCTGCACCCTGAACACTTTACGGTCTTTTTGACCATGGCTAGATCGTTCACACGGCGGATTAGACACACCTAAAGCCAAATGGTATCACAAAACTCCGCAAGTATGCTGCACTTCAAAGCACATGTGTACTGTTCAGCCACGTGGTGGTCGAACAAACAAATAATAAAAAAACCCCAGGCGACTGTCACACAGGAAACAGTACAAAGTTGTAAGCCCTATTGAGCTTCAATCTAGTGGCTTTTGTACTCATATAACTAAAAAAACAAGCTCGAATCATGCAAAAGAAAGCTTATCTGACGCTGTCATTCCGGAGCCCACGAAAAACACGTCCGTCCTCTAGGAGATCTCCCACCAAGGAGTGGGTATAAAAGCGCCCCCTGGGGGGTGCCAATGTTACCACGGGGGCGTTCATATATCACCTATATGCAGGGGGGCGATGCGCCCATTTAGGAAGGCCAGAATATAGTTCTAGAAGTGTAGATGCGCTGTCTGGCGCTGTTTACTTCCATGGATATAGTTCTAGGTTTTAGGCCCTAATTGCATCTCTTACCCTGCAGTAAGAGCTGCATTAGCTGCCCATCCGTTGCTCTATCTTCGAAAGAGAGGAAGTTTTTAGGTATTAACACGTGATTTGGTTTGGTTTTTTGGTGTTGATTTTTTAGTTTCTCCTATGTTGAATTCTTTCGTTCCTGCATAGTGACATGTTTGCGGCTCCTAGGTGTTGTTGCTCTTGAGATTGTCTTTCGAATTTGCTATACCAATATGCTATATGCATGCGCAAAAAGATGCTATTTAAGCTAATGTTGGCGTAAATAAAGATCAGTTGAAGTTCAGCGCTAATGTCGTCCTTTTTCGTGTTTCGTGTATGTGTCTTAACCCGGTGTGCGCAGCCGTTTACCGTAAATTCAGTCTTCAAATGAGTTTCTGGGTTTTCCAGCGCGTGAGTATACTAGTACATGCTTGGAGTAAGTGCGCTAAGCTACTTATATAGGTGGGGTCGCGGAGGGGCGTCGAAAGCTTGCCTGAAAGCCTGGACATCCCGTTTGAGCTCTCTCATTCATGTGTGGAGGTTAAAAGGGGACTCGACTGGTTTGGCCTCTCTGTGTTCACGATAGTGATCCCAGCTGGTCTGCCGGACACGGTGGGTTCTAAGTTTTTTCGCGAAGTCAACCTCTCTAATAATCATATAACAATCACTGCCTAGGGTTTCATTTGAGTTGCTCCAGACCGGCGCGGGACGATTTCGCCCAAAAATGACGTCCGGGCTAATATCGGCGCTGACACTGTTGCAGATTCGAGTAGGTTTACTGAAATCATTCTATATGGATAGGCCGTGCATCTGAAGGGTGTTGTATAATGCCGTCCCTCTCTTGTTAATCCGTATATGTTGTATGGCTTATGCCATGGGCATAGGGACGACGCTTACAACATCATGGTCAATGCAAGAATAACGACAACGTTTATTGTGCCACAGCTTATAAAGGCACGAGCGAGCGCAGTGAACACACTGCGCATCACTGATGCGCATCTGCGCCAATTCAATCAGTACACGTGTCCGATACATCCTCTCTCGTGGAACAACCAAATTAAACACTAGATAACTACAAAGATTCGCCACTGCTTATGGCACTTGACTAAAGTGTTTTCATAGCATAATCGTTGTGGGGGCCGCGTGGTACGCGTCGACCTTCTCGGAACTGGCGGCAGTGAGATGCCCGGCGAAGAATCGCAGCCGCTTGATGGTAGCGTTGATTCCTGGCGTGCTTCTGGAGATGTCGCTTCAGCTGCTTCCGCAGTTGGTTCTGAGGGTGCGGCAGGATCAGGTGAACGGGAGGTGGCACCTGTCGGACTCTCGTCGTAGTCATCACCATAGGCGTGCGCAGGGTTCCCCGTCAGGGGGGGGCAAACGTTCATGGCAGCGCCCCCACCCTACTAAGTCAATGTACGGGGCAGATATTGCGCCCCCCCCCTCTTAGGTGACTAGAAGGGTCAATGTACGGGGTTGATTTTGCGCCCCCCTCTTAAGCGATTAGGGGGGCGGCCGCCCCCCCCCCTGCCCCCCCTGTGCGCACACCTATGGTCATCACTGTCACTACTACACCGCTCGTCAGTCTTCAGCAAATGTCTGCGGTTTCGCCGCAGCACGCGATGATCTTGAGTTTTTACCAGGTAGGATCATGGAGCACTTTCAGCGACCACCATCGCTTTTTGTGACCAGCCCGCAGGAACCTGTAGGCGGACCGTTGTGCCCCTGCGTAGTATTCCCAGAGGCCTTCCAGCTTTGTCTTGGTGGTGCTTCGTCAAATTCGTCCGGGACACCCTGCGAAAGTTAGGAAGGTTAGAACGAAGTCTCCTTCTTTGCAAAAGTTCGCCTGGCAAATGTCTGTCTTCTAGAGCTGCTGATCGATAGGCTAGAAGACCCAACCAGAAGTCCTGCCTCGCCTCTAGGGTCTTTTTCAGGATCCGCTTTACCATTTGCACACCCTTTTCCGCCAAACCGTTCGACTGCGGATAACCGGGGCTCGAGGTTACATGCCTAAAGTCATATTTCTTGGCACACTTGGCAAATTCATGGCTCGAAAACTGGAGTCCATTATCCGTGCATACTTCTACTGGTACACCGTATGGCGCTAAGAGCCGCGATCGTGGTTGCTGTGGTTGTGTCTCCAGCTTTGCGATCTCGGAAAAATTTGAAAAGGAGTCATAGGCAACCACGTACGACGTTCCAGCACAAGAAAAGGTATAAACTTGCCTGGCGACCCTGCACCAGGCACATTTGGGAACTTCTCGCATTAGCCGTAGGTTCCTGTTGCTGCCGGTAGGCGTATTTTCTGCACATTGCGCAGCTTTCTACTAGCGCCGCAATGTCGCCGTTCAACCCGGGCCAAAATACAAGTGTTCGAGCCCTCTCTTTACACTACTGCAGCCAAACGTGGCCAGCATGAACTTTTCTCAGGATGCTTTGTCGCTTACTCCTCGGTATTACAACTTTATGACCCTTCAGTATCACTCCATTAACGACAGACAGTTCTTTCGAAAATAGTCTGAGTTCACCTGTTACCGGTTGCCCGCTTGCCAAACATGTCATCACCGACTGTAGGTAGCCGTCTCGAGATGTTTCCAGCTGTAGCAGTCGCTGCGTTTCCGGCGTTACCATGTAGCCCAAGGACTGCAGCGCATGAACCTCGACGTCGTTTTCAGGGCCAACTTTGTCTCCTGCCGCGTCCGCTGTCGACCGGGACATGTCGGCGAGACCCAGCTTGTCAAGATGTACTTTTGGGGTAGTTGGTTCATAATCGCAGTAGAACAGCGCCGGCGAAAACAACAGACCAGACGAGGAGAAGGACACGTAACACAAGGCGCAGTAACAACTGAGTTTATTTAGTATCTGCACAGAATAAATACCGCCTTCACATGAATAAACAGAAGAAACCCAATGGACCACACTTATCCATTGGATGTCCGATTTAGAGCCGAACGTTCACGTCCGGGAAATAACATCCGTCGTACAAACGCAGGACGTACATTTTCGGATGTAAAGAAACGTCCGCACTCTAAAATACGTTGGAAGTCCAGTGGATGTTTGATTGCGGATTTACCAGCAGCCAGCGTCCCGCGGATGTCCTCCCACGGACAATAATTGGTTTATGCTTTTGTCGGCGCTATAAGCACGTACGTGGAGCTAAATGCTATGATCACGATGATTTCAGTAATATGTAAAACATCAGCAAAAGTCGTTTGATTTTACATTGAAAGTGACTGCCACTGCAAGTCATACTGCAAAACCACCTCCTGCCGTAGCGCTCAAGAAAAGATAAAAACTTCTAACCACCTATTTTTAATTGTTTTTCTAAAACCGGAACAAAACGGCTAAAGAAAACCTCTACACGCTGAACCGGTGTTTTGGTCGGTCTTGTCGCCGTACGTTATTGTGGCGTTTCGGTTTCGCGTTGCCCGTTCACCTCCAATCGTCATGGCCATCAACAGTGAGAACCAACGGAACAATCGTCGAATCGACGGAACAAGGTTGCAGCTGGGCTTTTTCGCGCGCCTTTCGAGACGCTACAAGTGTCGCACCACATCAACTGTGCGCATTGGGAACTCGGTGAGCGAATTTTTATTCTGTGCATGTGGTTAGAGGGCCATTTTTTGCGCGGGGAGTGCTGAGGCCGTTAACAAAACTGCGATTAGGCCTACTGTCACAACTCGCGTACTGCAAGTCAAACTTTTGTTCTGGCTTCCTACGCACGTCGCGACCACCTGACGCGCGTGCTTGCGAGAAGACAAGCAAGGAGACTAAGAAATTGATTGAAGTTTTTGCGAATTGTTGTAAACACAACCGTCTTTGTTCTGAGGATTCCTTGTTAAACGTACCGAAGCATCATGGTCAAGCGGTCGGAACAGCTCAGAAAGTTTAAATCTCATACGTGAGCTCTGAATAAGAGGACTGCCGCGAATACCTAGCACCCGTAGACACCGATGACGGGGAACAATGTACAGATGTCGCTTGAGATCTGCTCACGTTTGTGCGTACAGTAGTGACAGTGATGAAGAGCGCGAAAGCGAACTCCCATAGTCAGTGCAAACGCATGCAGTCGCCGAGGTATTCCTTCCATAGACATGGGTGTCACTTCCACGCAACAGCATTGTCATAAACCAGTAGAAAAAAGGTAGGCGTATAAAATGAGTAAGGAAGAATAGGCATACCAGCTTCGTGCATTAACAAGGTAGTAACAAGGCACAGATAACGAACAACGATAGGATAAGTAGAGGCAAAGAGCGCTGATTTGCTGGTGCCTATCCCGACCTTTTAACGTCTATGCGCTGTTTATACCTTCCTAATGGACCCTTACCAACTCGCCCAACCTTCATGCGTGGATCCGATTTTACTGCAGAAGTGCCCTTCGACTATTAAAATTAGCTGTCTAGATCACGACTCGTCCCTTGAGGTGGTCATTCAAATAGGCTATATTGTGCGATGTCTTGATGATTATCCACAAAGCAAGCTTGCACTGTTTTGTTTTCCCGTACCTCACACGTTTATAATCACTGTGCAACTATATGTTTCTGCAGGACAAGTGGAGGCCATTGTCATTACCATTGGGTTGCAAATGATTGGAGCCATGATCAAGGAACTGTAGGTGCATCTGAGAAAAGTTCCTGCTTGGTTGTGTGTGCCTGTGCGACTGAACCTTGTACAACTTTGGGAACCTTCTTTGGACTGTGCAACAACAAGGCATGTTCTGTAGACTGAAGGTAGCTACCCCATGGTATTTTTGTTTTTATCTTTGGAGATATTTTCACGTTCCTTTGATAGCTTGCATGTGGTTGCATGGATTCAGGTCCTTAACATGCTGTATTCCAACACGATCGCTTTGATGACATCTAGGTAGCATAATTAGGTCACAGTTAACCGACTTCGATGTGATCACAATGCCGCTGGATTGTTCTGGGCTCTGTGCATGCATAAGAAAGAACCTGATGCGGTGTACTGATAACATTAACGTGACATGGCAATTACGATGAGGTCACTGCAAGCCATGCATTGCTTCTTTTTATTGTGCCTCTGTACAAAATATGCGCGACGAAACCACAACAGTAAATATGAGATATTTGTTGCCTAAATTTCTGTTTGTCCTATATGTGTATCTATTTGTTGACCCACTGTTAGTATTGAAGATGCCAGTGCATGGTTCATACACAGTGTTTTTTTAACTTTCATTTGTCATCTGCATTGCATCACGTAGCACTATCTTGACGTCACTGCAAAGCCGCGCTTTTGTGAGACCAGTATTCAGCCCTCTTGTAAAATAACCTGCAAGAGCCTGTTAATATGCATAATTATACGACACGAAGGATTCTGTTATCTTCTACATAATATACGTTGCTGCTATTCCATAGCCATACTTCTGTGAGACGACAGTGTTATGTGTATAATTTAGTGCGAGATACCTTCACCACGTCTTATTTTTTTGTGTTTGTGTTTTAGTCACATATACCGGGTGTCCCAGCTATCTTTAGCCAATGGTTAAAAAATACAATATTAGAGGCAGGTGAGTGAAATCATTTGCAAATTGCTGACAGCCACCTTGCGCACCACAGACAATTTTCTGTTACGTTTATTGATTAATTTATTAATTAGGATTATTTAATTAAGTTGCTAATATTGGCTTTAGGCAAGAAATGCAACTTGAAAAGTTCGAAAGCGTCTTCAGAAACCCCCATTGCATAATTTGCAATAAAGAAAGTCTCACGTATACAATTTTTTCCAAGCTGCAAAAAGAACCACGTGGTTAAGCTACAGCTGAGAGCAGCATCACGTGGTTCTTTTTGCAGCTAGGAAAAAATCGTATATGTGAGACTTTCTTTATCGCAAATAATGCAATGGGGTTTCTGAAGACACTCTCGAACTTCGCAAGTCGCATTTCTTGCCTAAAGTCAATATTTAGCAATTTAATTCATTATTCCAAATTAACAAATTAATCAATTACGGAACAGAAAATTTTGGTGCGCAAGGCGGCTGTCAGCAATTCGCAACTGATTTCACTCGCCTGTCTCTAATATTGTATTTTGCAACCCTTGGCTGAAGATAGCTGGGACACCCTGTATATTTGCTGCACCAAGAACATTTTCCTGCTACAGGAAAGGTGTGCCTTAGCGAAGTATCCCCATCAGTTTTCTACATTGTGTATACATTGCTGTATGTTGCATGCCGTAGTTCTACTTTATATAGATTAACTTTTCTGTGCAGTCCTTGCTCTGGATATGCCTACAGATAATGTATCATTGCTATCAGTCTATATTCATGACATCCAATGAAAGAGCCCATCTGTTTTTTGCATCATGTGGATTTCTGTTTATTGTTGGAAACATGCCATTTCATGTCTGTACAAAATGTGTGTGTATTCCTTGTGCCCGATATTTTTTCACTTCTATTCTGCTCCTTTAGGTTGCAGTAATGTAGTTCAGGTGTAAGCGTAGTCAATTTATTCTCGTAATTTCATTTTCCTTCAGAAAAACATGTTATCATCACTGCTTTAGGTGGACAAGTAAAACAAGTTAAGGGTCGATTACTTAGTAAAGGAACACTAGACTTTATGTTGTGCTAAGTGACTTCAAGGTGCATTTATTATTTCTCTTCTGTGCTACTCTACTGATGCTGAAATTAACATGTACACTTTATCTTGTTATTTTCAATTCTTGTGGGTCCTTATCGGCTTTTAGTTAATGTGTTCATATGCTAGGCTCTGCTGTGCCAGATATTTTTATGCATACAAGTGTTGTGTTTGCAGCATGCTTTTTAATAAAAATGCTGTTGATCTGCTTTATGTGCAAGTCTATGCATCAGTCATATCGTCACGAAAAGCTGCACAAGTCTTATTAAAAGGCTTATATGCATTATTTCTTATGACTGTGTACCAATGCAGTCAACATTAAAGATGTTGAACTTGCTGGGGATGCTATGGGTGTTGTTGAGTGGGCTGCTGCTGTGGATCTTGTGCCCTGTGCTAATATGTTGTCACTCATTTAACTGTTACCAGTGAGACTGTCCTATATTTGCCTTGGGGTACTTATTAGTGAACGCAACAGCACTGTAAAGCAAGTGAAGAATGGTGCATATAATTGGTGCTCTGATTCTTGAATAGAGTACAACTACTAAAGCATGGAAAAAGCTGAAGTATGACAAGCGATACACTAACAAAAACCAACTCATACTTCTCCATTTTCAATGCTTCAGAAGCTGTACTCCCAACAACCTATGCACCATGCTTCACTTTCTTTACTGTGCTATTGTGTTCACAAATATGTGCACTCAAAGCAACTAAAAGACCTTCTTACTGGTAAAGTTTCCATGGGTGACAACATATTACCTCAAGACACAACATCCTCAGCAAGAGCCCATTCAACATATTTAAAGTAAGTTACATTGGTGTGCAGTCATCATAAATGTATGAGAACTGCTTCCACATGCACCAGATTAGCCAAAATATGCATGATAAAGGCACTGTACATTAGCTTGAATAGTCATAACAGTTAATTTAGATATTAGGCTTGTTAATGTGGAACTGAATGATGCATGTAAGTCTTTTATTACCTGTATGTGCCCAGTGTCCTACATATAGGACGCTTCTTTGATGCACTCACCAGTACATCGCTATTTCTTTAGCTGATGAGTAGCGCCACCTACAGCACATCAAGGAGGCCTCAATGAGGCCTGCTTGATGTGCGGTAGGCGGCGCTAGTCATCAGCTAAAGAAATAGCGATGTTAGAGTGCATCAAAGAAGCGTCTTATATGTAGGACACTCGGCATATATGGGTTAATTAAGGCTTCGAAAATTGCGGATTTATCATGGATGTCCGCATTTAAAATCCGACAAGTGTCCCCTGGACGGTCATGTCCGAATTATTGAGTCCGGCGGACGTCTGAATATCCGTGAAAGACGTGTCCAGGACGTCCAGTTTAACGCCTTTTTGTTTGCGCGGGACGGTCCGTCAGATATCCGCTGTACGTCATTGGGATGTGTACGAATGTCCACTGGACTCACGAACATCCGACACTGAACATCCATCGGAAGTACTGGGGATTGTTTGTGGTCCATTGGGAAGAAGGTTACAAAAGATATGACAGTGTATCACGTGGTCACTCCTACTGCGCGTGCAAAACGGTTCCTGAAAGAAATCTGACATCCTTCTCTGAAAGCAAAACAGAAGGCATGCTGACACAAGATTCCCCGAGCTTTTTAAATCTCTAGGGCTTCTAGAACCTCCCTTGTTAACCTGTCAGCTGACTTGTACATGACGCCAGTGCCTTCAAATCGAGGTGCGCAACCACAGTCTCTGCAATGGATACCTAGATGCCCCGATACCACTTTCGTTGTGTTGTACTTGTGCTCTTTTAATCTTTCATTTAGGCATCTTCCTGTTTGGCCTATGTATGACGCACCGCAAGACAAAGGGATTGCGTAAAGCACATTATCGGTTCACTGCACAAACCTGTCGCGATGCTTCTTAGTGCACACGGGTGTGTTACTTTCTTCGTTAACTGCCCGACACATTTTTGCCAGCTTGTCGGGTGCGGTAAACACCACCTTTACTCCCGCCCTTTCCGCCACTTTCTTCAAGTTGTGCGAAACGGAATGTGTGTACGTAAGGAATAGCGGAGACGTTCTTTGTACCGCACTCTTGTGCTGCTGTACGGTTGGCGTTAGCGCGTTCGTTCTTTACTTTTAGCATCTTTTCTGCAACGCTAGACAGAATTGCTCGCGGGTACCCCGCGTCTGTTAGACGACGAACCTGGTCGTCGACACTACTTCGCAGCCGGTGACTGCATGATTTCTTTAGGGCATTGTGAAAGGATGAATAAACGATGCTACGCTTGACTAGCTTAGAATGCGAGGAATGAAACAACAAAACTGGTTTTTAGGGGCGAAGCTCCTTATGCCGTGGGTCTGTCCATCCTCCGTTTGTTTGTAGCGTTGTAGTAGCCACCTCTAGCTCGTGAGAAGCGCGTTCTGGTATGCAGTAGAAGAAAAGGACGACGTTGGCGAGTGAGACTCTCGTGCGTGTTCGCCTGTGTGGCATTCTTTCTTCTTTACTGCGCGCGTTCTGGTATGCAGTAGAAGAAGAAGACTACGTTTACAAGTGACTCTCGTGCGTGTTCGCCTGTGTGGCGTTCTTTCTTCCTTGCTACGTGGCGCTGAGCCGTGCTCCCAATTAGGGTTACAGAAGTTGCGCCTTTTCCTTTCCTCCACCTCTCCTCCTCCTCCTCCTTGCTACGTCTCGTGTTTTCAACGACACCCGAAGACAACATTTCAGAAGTAACGCGACATGAGGCTCCCTCTTGGCACGCTTTCTCTTTAGCTCGGAGTCGCCAGATGGAAGACAAGGCTGCGGAACGGAGGGCACGGAAGGCGGCGGCAGCGCGCGCTCGCAGACAGAATGAGAGCCCGCGAAACCGAAGCTGCACATCGACGCCGCGAAGCAGATTCCGCCGTTCGAGCCCGCGAGCCGAAGCTGCTCGACAAGCTGCACGTCTGCGGCGAGAAGACGCCGCCGTTCGTGCCCGCGCGGGCGAAGCTGTTCGACAAGCGCGTACCGGCAGGCAGAGCCCGAGGCTGTGCGAGCACATGAAGTGGCTGCAAAACGCATTAGGCGGGCTCTGCCCGAAGTCGCCCTACGCGCGCTTCCAGCGGGACTTCCTTGATAACAGTTTCGGTCATAGTTGCGGTGTGTGCAACAGATTGTGGTTCTCAAACAATCTAGTCACAATATCTTTCATCAAGAAGGACCACGCTCGCGCCAATGCCATCGCCGTGCTGCAGCGCGAGTTCGCTTCGCCCCACTCATCATCATTCAACACGTGGATATGCTGTGATTTTTAGCTCTTGGCTGGAATGCCCAGCAGACGTGACGAGGTGAAAAATGAAGCCCTAAATCGAGGAAACGTAGAAAAACTATCAACCGGAAGCTCGTGAGTCAAAACTAAAGGTGCCAAGCACTGACGAAAAAGTGCAAGCATATCAGAAGATTGCTTTTGCAAGTCTTCCTCGTCACAATCTAGAACAATTAAAAAGTCATCCACAAATCTAAAAACACGTTTATTCATTTATTCATTTATTCATTTATTCATAATACCTCAAAGGTCCCACATGGGACATTACATGAGGGGTGGGCGAACGAAAAAACTGGCGGGTCAGGTTAGGTTTCATGTCATGAAAGATGGTCTTCAATGGCAGCTTTGAATTGAGCAATGTCGGTGATGAGGGCGATATCGGATGGAAGGGCATTCCATTCTCCGGCAGTATGCAGGAAAAATGAACGTTGGTAGGTGGTCGTATGTGCACGTGGTAGATATACAGCATTTTGGTGCGAGTGGCGAGAGGAACGATGTGCTGGAATGATGATTTGGTTTCCTGGAGGCAGCGAATGGAAAAACCTAAAAAATAATATTAGACGAGCAGTCTTGCGGCGAGAAGAAAGTGAGGGGAGGCAGAGCTGGGATTTTAACACTTGAGTGGGTGTCAGGCGCTGCTGCAACAGTCTAATTTCGCTAAAACGATGTCACTCATTATCGGAGCTATGCATGAACCTATGAAAAAAACCATCTTTATGTAAACAGATGTCCCCTTTCCATTCTACATAAGTAGAGCCATGGTAGGTTTTTAGCAGCTCCAGGAACGAGGCTAGTCCTATACCGGAAGCATTTTGGAATGAAACCGCTCCCTAGCTGTCAATGCATTCCGCTACGCTAGTAAGAAGAGCATCTTGTGGTATCGCGTAGTACAGGTCTTTTATGTCAATTGAAAAAAGCATTCAGTTGTCTAGTCTCATTTTCTGCTAGAAAGCACACAACCTGCTCAGAATTCTTTACTTTGAAGGGATCATAAACCATCAATTTGTCTAGGTTCTGCTGCAGATACAAAAATAAACATTTCTGCCATGCTCTGTTTTCTGACACAATTACACCGGAGTGTCCCCTGCGTGTAATTCTGTCTAGCGTTGCTAAAAGTGAAGAACCAAGGCGCTAACGCTAACCGTGCAGCAGCACAAGAGTACGGTACAAAGAACGTCTCCGCTATTCCTTACGTACATTCCGTTTCGCACAACTTGAAGAAAGTGGCGGAAAGCGTGGGAGTAAAGGCGCGTTCACACCGAACGCGGAGCACGCAAGCGGCAAGCGGATTTTCGGAGCGGAGAGGCAGCGACCGCGCGCGCCTGTTTAGACCGACCGCGTTGCTTTTTGCCCGCTCCACCGCGGGGAAGAAGCAGTCGACGAATGGATGGATGGATGGATGCTATGAGTGTCCCGTTTATAACGGGGCGGTAACAAGAGTGCCACCAGGCTCGACAAAAAAAAACCCTTACTCTTCTTTTTCTTAAGTGTTGGCGTAGTATCTTTACTTCAATTAAAACTATCTTACTCCAGAAAAAAAAATTAAGTTTGCAGCTCCGTTCTCTGCCCTTGACGGCAGAATGTCCTTATTTTTTTCCAATATTTATTTTTGTCCTTTCTCTCTCATTTTCTGCCACCAATACTCCAACCGTCTCTTACTTATTTCAATCACGGGTGTGTTCAGGCTTTCCATTTTCTCTAAAACCCAAGGCGTCATGTAGGCTCGTGCCCAAACGCACACCTGGGTGGATGTCTCCACATTCAATCAGAACATGCTCCGCTGTTTCCTTATCCTCCCCGCAGCACGTGCATTGTTCTTCTTCTTTACTGAATCTTGCTTTATAACTACCCGTTCTAAGGCAACCCGATCTCGCTTCAAACAGTAAAGCGCTTCCCATTGAATTGTCGTAAAATGCCTCCCTCCTTATTTCATTTTTGCCCTTTCGATAGTTACTCACAGCCGGTTTTTTCTCCATAGCTGCCGTCCAGTAAATCCTCTCCGCCTCTCTGACTTTTCGCTTAACGCTCTTTGTTGACATACTGCTTACACTACCAGCCGTATATTTACTAGTGAGACCCCTAGTTCTTTTTCTCCACTGTGTGTCCACGCTCTTCCTATACAAATAACGGAACACCTTCTCTGCCCATCTACTCTCCTTCACATTCCTTAGCCTTTCTTCGAACCTTATTTTGCTCTGAGCCTCCCTCGCCTCAAAACCTGCCCATCCCATATTGCCCTTTACAGCCTCATTTGTCGTCTTCCCGTGAGCACCCAATGCGAGGCGTCCCACAGTCCTTTGATTTATATCCATTCCCGATTGCACCTCTGCCCTCATGCACACCACTGAGTTCCCAGAAGTAATCCCCTGAACCATTACACCTTTCCACAGACCTCGAAGCACCTCGTACCTATTGTATCCACACAACGCTCTGTGCTTCATTATTGCAGCATTCCCCTTTCCTTTTGCTGCCGAGGCTTTTTCCTGTACCTCCATGTACCTGTCACCCTCATTTACCCATACTCCGAGGTACTTGTATTCGCTCACCCTCGGTATTTCTTGGCCCTGTAATGACAACGCCTGATCCCAAGGATCATTGAATACCATCAATCCACATTTTGTTACACTAAATCCTAGTCCTAGAGCTTCCCCTTCCCTTCCGCATATATCCGCCAACTGCTGTATATCCTCTCGACTGTCAGCAAATAAGACGATATCGTCAGCATAAAATAATCCTGGAAGCTTCTGCTCAATCATCACGCCGCCCTGTTTGTGTGACAGATTAAAACCAAAGTTGCTACCTTGTAGCGCTTTTTCCATATTCACCATGTACAGGGTCGTTCACGGTGCACGTGGTGCCACCTTGCGGCACTATGCGATACTGTCGATACCCCCGAAACTGCGCGCGCGCGCATTTCTGTTGCTGTTGTTGTACATTGTCAACATTGTCGCGCTGCCGTCCACTACGCGCTGGAGCAAGATGGAGAGCTCAGATACAGAAGACGAGTTCGTTCCCATTGTACTTGCCACTTCTCTAGCTGTTATTCAAGAGAAGCGGAAGACGCAGGGGAAGACACCCCGCCAACGGCGGTGGCGGGTTCGGCCGGCCTTACAAAAGCGCGAAAAAATGGGTCATGAAAATGCTTTGTTGCCTCACCTTCGTTCGCGCGATTTAGAGTACTACAGAGGTTGAGTCTCCGTTCTGTTTCTCTGACAGCACCGGGTGCTGCTTGATTTTATCCAGCAGTAGCTTGACGGAGAACACCACAGCCGGTTCGCCCATGATGGTAGCCATTTGCACGGACTCGTCTCCGTCATCTGGGGCCCTGATTGGCTGCGGTTAAAGCGGCCAACTTTTCCGCGCTGAGAAAATCGGTCCGGGCGCGATCCCGACAAGCGGCCGCGGATTTTCCGCTTTCCGGATCCGCGCTCGGTGTGAACATGCCTTAAATGTGGTGTTTACCGCACTCGACAAGCTGGCAAAAATGGTTAACGAAGAAAGTATGACACCCGTGTGCACTAAGAAGCATCGCGACAGGTTTGTGCAGTGCACCGATAATGTGGTTTACGCAATCCCTTTGTCTTGAGGTGCGCCACACATAGGCCAAACTGGAAGATGCCTAAATGATAGATGAAAAGAGCACAAGTACAACATAACGAAAGTGGTATCGGGGCATCTAGGTATCCATTGAAGAGACTGTGGTTGCGCACCTCGATTCGAAAGCACTGGCGTCATGTACAGCCTCCAGCATTTTTAATAATATCGCTCGAGCGTCGACCGCACGCAGTATCAGCGCCTTACTACGGCGATAATCTGCGAGACTGGCAGCAGTACGCGCAGGCGCACGAAGCAGCGCTAGCGCAAGCGTCGTCTGCGAGGCTGTTCCTTTCAGGATGAAACACTCCCTTTCTTTGTTAAAGGCGCCCGGAGTGCGCACAATCGCAGATAGAAACGACACGAACGTTTCGCTTTTTTTGTATTTCCACGTTTGCGTTCAACAGCATGCGCTGCTGCCCATACTAGCATTTTCTTTAGGTGGAATCGTTCTTGTGTTCTTGTTCTTGTGTTCATCGTTCTTGTGTATTACTTTTTTCTATTCAAATTTCCCTGCGCATCGACTTTGAGCAGTTTCTTTGACTGCAATCACAGGAAAGATCAAGAGAACATGAATCGGTAGATCACGGTTTAAGTTGTGCGCATGGTTTTGTTCACACCGCTTTTGTTTTCCTTTTTTTTTATCTGAGGAGACTAATACAGTCATTGTGGTAGGGCGTGCATCGTCCTGAAAGGAACAGCGTGGCAGACGACGCTTGCGCTAGCGCTGCTTTGTGCGCCTGCGCGTACTGTTGCCGGTCTCGCAGATTATCGCCGTTGTAAGGCGCTGATACTGCGTGCGGTCGACGTTTGCGCGATATTATTAAAAATGCTGGAGGCTGTACAAGTCAGCTGACATGTTAACAAGGGGGTTGTTGAAGCCCTAGATATTAAAAAGCTCGGGGAATCTTGTGTCAGCATGCCTTCTGTTTTGCTTTCAGAGAAGGATGTCAGATTTCTTTCAGGAACCGTTTTGCACGCGCAGTAGGAGTGACCACGTGATACACTGTCATATCTTTTGTAACCTTCTTTCTTCTGTTTTTATTCTGGCAGTATTTATTCTGTGCAGATACTGAATAAACTTTCAGTTGTTAGTGCGCCTTGTGTTACGTGTCCTTCTCCTCGTCTGGTCTGTTGTTTTCGCCGGCACCGTTCTACTGCGAGAACCAGCTGCTTTCCGGGAATGTACTGCAACACAGTCATACTTTAGTAATCGCAAAAAGAACCTTTGGACCCGCGGCGGCATGTCGGCGATTTCTTTTCATGCGATCGCTACCAGCGGCTTGTGGTCCGTTTCGATTCGCACCCTTCTTCCGTACACGAACTCGTGAATCTTTTCACAGCCAAAATATATCCCCAGTGCTTCTTTTTCGATTTGCGCATAGTTTTTTTCTGAATGGGTTAAGACCCGGGATTCATAAGCTACAGGCCGCCATTCCCCATTCTAGCTTTGCAATAACGCTGCACCGACACAGTCTTTCGATGCGTCGCAGCTTATCTTCGTTTCCCTCTTGGGATCAAAGATTGCAAGCAGGGTGGTGGTGGTCAAAACTTGCATTAATTTTTTCCACTCCTACGCATGGTTCGCTTTCCATTGAATCTCTGAACGAGACTTGATAAGCTCGCGTAAAAGCGTCGTTCTCTTGGACAGTCGCGGCACGAATTTTCCGAAGTAGTTAAGCACCTCCAGGATGCTCTGGACGTCGTTTCTAGACGTTGGTGTCGGCATTTTCGCCAAGCTTTTGATTAGCTTTGGGTTCGGCGATATGCCCGTTGGGCCGATGACATTACCGAGGAACTTCACTTCTTTCACCCCAAACCTGCATTTTTGCGCGTTGAAAGTCAATCCAGCTTTCTCGGCAGCTTTCAGCACTGCTATTAACCGCTCATCGTGTTTTTGCTTACTAGAACCTCATACTAAGATGTCGTCAATGTATACACCAGTACACACGGTAGGCCGTCAAATACTTGACTCATGCTTTGCTGAAAGACCTCCGGTGCGGAAGAAATGCCGAACGGCAAACGGGGGAAGCGTTATCTCCCGAACGGTGAAGAAAAAGTGCAGATCTTGGAAGTTCGCTCTTCAAGCAGTATCTGATGATAGCCCGAGTTCGCGTCAAGACAACTGAAGTACGAGGCATTGGTTAAACGTGCTTCCAAATCCTCGGCATCTAGGAAGCGGGAAATGCTGTCGCTTTATGTACTTATTAACAGCTCGGGGGTCCCTTAACGAACCATCTTTCTTCTTTGCCAGAACTAAAGGGCCGACCCAGTCGGTTGGTTCATTCACTTGAACAATTACGGCGGAACGTACCATTCTTTCAAGTTCCTTCTTTAGAGGCTCTTCTAGCGCCACCGGAGCTCGTCGAGCTGGTTGCACGTCTGGCACTGCCCCAGGTTTCAAGACCATGCTGTAGGCCTGCAGCAAACAACCGAGACCTTCGAAGACATGTGTGAATCTTTCGAGAAATGCGTCCTTCTCAGTCTTGTCTACGGCACACACACTACGCTTGACTAGTCCCAGAGCTTCACTTGCTTCAAGCCCGAGTATAGCCTGCCGAACATTTTTCACGACAAAAATCATGACCGTAGCAGTAGTGTTTCCAAGCTTTACTTCCTGCGTACACGTTCCAAAACAAGATATGGTACCACCGTTGTATGCCCGCAGGACCGAGCTCGTTGGTTTCAACTCTTCTGCTCCGCGCAGTTTTCGGTAAATAGACATGGGAAACAAGCTTGCTTGCGATCCGGTGTCCACTTCAAACCTTATCTCGCAGTTGCTAACTTCAGCCTTAACCATCCAATCCCTTTCGCGTCTTGCTGCTGTGATCTCGAGGATGTCAAAGTCCTCGTCTTGCTGTTTGCTCGCTTGGCTTACTGCAGCTGACGCACAACAACTTGCAGAGTGGTTAGGCTTGTGACACAACCGACATTTCTTTCCAAAGGCTGGGCATTGTTTGGGTTTGTGCCAGCGGTTGCACCTGCGACAGCGACGTTGTTCTTTCGCTTGTTTGCCTTCTTTTGAGGGGGACCGCATCGACACTGTCTTCGCCTTTACGCCATACTTCGTTTCGCTGTGCTACCGTCTCCGCTGCCCTGCACATTTCCTCTGCTTTTTGCAACGTCAACTGGTTGTGCCGCAGCATTTTCTCGCTTAGTCTAGGATTGTGCGCGCCAAATACGATTTGGTCCCTTATCATTGATTCTTGCAACGTGCCAAAGTTACGCTGTGCTGCCTGTTTTTTCAAGTCACGAATGAATTTTTCAAGTGGTTCCCCTCCAGCTTGTTTTCATGAACGGACCAAATATCTCTCCTGTACTTCATTGCTAACTTCGGCGCAATAGGCGTCACATTTTCTCACCACGGTGCTGTAGTCGTTCTTGTCCTCGTTCGGCCCGAACTGGAAGATGTTGAAGACGTCCAACCCGTCGTCTCCGGCAATGCTCGGCAGTAGCGCTGCCTTCGATGCTTCCGTTTTCGGCTGGTCCGCTGCCGCCGTCGCCTGCAGAAATAACTCAAACTTCTGCCTAAACCGCTTCCAGTTTTTCGTTCGTGACGTTACCCGTCAGCCGCAATGGCTCAGGAGCCTTCACGAGATCCGCGACGTAACAGACGCAGGAACGATTTCCTCCGGCGTCAAGGGGCCGCTTCTGACACCACGTATGGCTTATGCCACGGGCATGTGGATGACGCTTGCAGCATCATGGTCAGTGCAAAAATAACGACGACGTTTATTGAGCCACAGCTTATAAAGGCACGAGCGAGCGCAGTGAAGCTGCTGTGGTAGTGCCAGCTGGGCCGTGGCAAGATACTGCAGCAATTATTTGAGGAAGTTTTTGGAGAATGGCTGTTGTTACCTGACCGATATTCCTTTTGTTAGCGTGGCGATGGCGATTTCAATAAATTTTTGAGTATGAGCCACAATATTGGCTTCTAGCCGTTCGGCAAATGCTTTAAATTTGGAGTCTATGTATATGTCTGGAGTGTCATCTGGCCGGCGTTTCTTGTGGGGAGTGGCTATGGAAGGTTGGGGTGTTGATGGTAGAGAGACTGGATGGGTGGAGGGTTTAGTCGATCATGTTAGAAGGGTTGGAGGGGTGCTGGGTGGGATAGAGTTATTAGCTACCATCAGGTGTCTTATGTCTTCACGCAGGAAGGCTACCTCTTCTTCCCGCAGTGATGTTTTTGTCGCGCTTGTGGCTTTGGTCCAGGCTCGCTGGTGATCTAGATGAGGCACTAGGGTTAGAAAGTGCTTTGTCGTGGGCACTGGCGGCTTAGGTTTCGGCAATGCCTGTCGTCGAGGCGGGGGCGTCGTGGCCTTGCACGAACCGGTGCCGGTAAGATGATGGCCACAACCACAAAGGATGCGTGTCGGCCTGCAAGGGGCCTCTTGCTTGTTGCGTTTTCCGCCGCCTCGCGGGCAGAGTCCACTTTATGGTAGCGGGCACACGTCGTACCTGTGACCAGGCTTCCGGCAGGTGGTACATGCGTCAGGGCTGCCCGTGTAATTGTTGCAACGGCATGGCGCACATATATACTTGATGGTGTGGGGTACGGGACCGGCGACAAAGGTTATCAAAATTGAGGCTGATTTTCCCATGCGTCTGGCCGCTATGATATTGGCGTCGGGGTTTCGACAGCGCAAGTCGTTCAGAATCTGCTCTGTTGCCTCATACCAGTACGCTCTCGATATCACACCCCTGACTACCGCTGGAGGGGCTGCGACGTACGCAGCTACAGGGTATTGCTTCCTATCTAAAGCGATTTCCTGTACTTTTGCTATACTAAAGCCAGTGCTGGTTCTTCTTCTGCAGTCGCCACTATGAAGGTGTTGATGGGGTGAAGTCTGATATGCAGTTCGCCCAGCATTGAGCCGTAGACAGTGGTATGTAGCGCTTGTAGGAAACTTGCTGCTGGGTGTTCTTCCGGGTAGAGCCCGCCTCGCGGGCAAAAGACAACCGGGATCGTTCCCCCGGGCAGCGCGACGAATTGTCTTTATATGACAGCGCGTTGTGCATAGCAGCTGCGGCTCCCCCTTGAACGCGGTTCGAAAGGACGTCGAGGCAGCGTCCGCCGGTGCAATGGCGTTGCTGGCGTTTGGCTGTGCTCGACCGGTGACCTTGTGCACGGTGCAGGTGTGCCAATGACACGCGAACGCGGTTGCTCTAATGCCGAGAGTACACTGCTAGAGGCGAGCATCGCAAGCTAAACAGAAAAGGTGTTTGAATACGCGCAAGCAAGTTGTTACTCGAAACGCATCGAACACGAAACTGCACAAGTGATGTCCTCATTTTGTCTTGCGGGGCACAAATGTTTCGTCCGCGTCGGCGTTGATATGTATGCATCCCTTCCTGTCACCCGAGCTCGCAACCAATAGATAAATATTGCCATCATTCACGTCACATGCTACGAAGAGACATCACCATTACTATATACATCGGCTAGTGACGGGGCCTCTTTCATTTTACACCACGTCATCATATGGCATGGCAAATTATGTGAGCCGCTTAGCGAAGAAAAACGTGTATTTTTGAAGGATGTCACCGAAGCGATTTTAGAAAAATGAAGCGTTTTCACCAGACCTCCACGGGCTCAGATCCTGCAGCGATTGGTTAAACAGAATGATTTACCGAACATTGGAGCAGTATGCTGGCATTGTACATCACTTCCTCTCTCTGACACTGGGACCGTGATGATGATGAATGGTCTTTATCTTTGCACTGCCGCTATCATTTCTATCGCTCCTTTTTAACACCAAAGTATTTTATGCCGGGGTCCACCCAGACTTTCATGACGTATTTTCTTCACGGAAATACGTCAACAAAATCTACCGCATCAGATGGCAAAGAAAAAACACATAAGAAAACGTTCTGTTGAGAGGAGTCGAACCCACGACCCCTCGGTCCGCGACGATAAATGGCGAGAGTTCAGCCGACTGAGCTACCGCCAAGCATACCGGAAGCTACATGAACACGCCTTTTATCTTTCTACTTTCCTCTCGCAGTGCTCTTGGATAGATGGATGAATGCTATGAGCGTCCCCTTTATAACGGGGCGGTGACATGTGTGCCACCAGGCTAGAAAATTAAAAAAAACGCGCCGTTGCTACGACCGTCCCATTCGGCGCGTTTCCAGTAGAAGTGTACTTTCGTCAACGCTTTAACACACCGCGAGGTGGTGGCTTTAGCCCAAGCCTCCCTCAAAACATCCATCCACATCGAAGAAAAGCTCTCCGACGCTCGCCTGGCTGTCTCACCGTGTTCCCCGCTCGCCCGGTGAGAATTAAAGGGTCCCTTAAACGGTTCTTTGAAGTTTTGTCAGTGTTTAGGCAAGAGCATCTCTAAATCATTCGCGCCAAAAATTAAGCGACGCACCGTGTACCAAGGCCACTACGGACAATTACATCTATACCCTCCTCCTCACCCTGCCTTGCACCCTCAACTCACAGACACGCTGGCATCGCCGGCGATCGCAGCGCTCTCATGAGCGCACTCGACGCTTTGAGCTTCGCCCAGTCATGGCCTCCGATATTGCGAGCCGACAGGTTGCGCGCAATCTCGGAGGCCCAGTGTGCCCGGCAGCACGCCGTCTGGTAACAAAGACGAAGCTCGCGGAGTGGTTGATACCTGCTCCGACAGGTGCCGCCACACTATCAGCCGACGTTATTTTATTGTCAATGAAGTTTATTCCTCTTCCTCCTCCTTATTCTTCTCTACGGCGACAACCTGCAAAAGCATGCGGAATGAATGAATGAAACAACTTAATTGCGGACAAACAAAAAGAAGTCGAGAGCGAGAGCTATCACCGATTAGCGTAAACTCGGGCAATGTGCTTGTGTCTTCAGGGGTGAAGTTACAGCCGCAGACACGTGGATCATGGCGTTGAACAGATATCGAGAGCGTGACGCTCATTGCAGCGACGAGCTGTAGGGATTCCGCTCGCCAGATGCCTCACAAACATTGCACGATATCGCAGCTACAAGTCCCCGCTTGCTAGATATGTGGTACACAACACGGCTAGGGCAATTCATTTTGTCTAAGAAAAGAAACCTCGACATAAACACTGTCGCTCAGCTCGCTTCAACACAGAGCACGTTCTAACACAGGCAGACGACGCACGTTGCCCTGGGAGGTTCAGTGATGTGGACTGGGCATATCCAATCAGATCAGCCGCCTGCGTGACGTCGCGCTTCCAATACGACTTGCACTGGAAGTGGGCGGGATCACAGCTGAGCCGATGTGATCGGTGGCGATTCGCAGCTATGAAGCCTTGTAATAAATTGCACAGTTTACGCACATAGCTTACATCGGTCTGTAAATGATCCTTAGTACTTGATCTACCGGCCCAATGTGTTTGTACAAAATCGTCAAAGCCGTCTCAGGGTCCCTTTAACAGCCAAGCTAGAGGGAAGACACCACGCGCGTAGCATTTCTCTTCGCGTTTCACGACGCTTTGGAGGACTCCATATTAAGTGTCAGTGTTTATTGTGTGCTTGTTGATGCCATCTTTGCCCGGGATTCACCCATATGCGGTGTCCACATATATGTTAAGAACTTCAGCTACCGCAAGGGTTTAATCATTCATGTGCGTTAGTCGTCGGTACGGAGATGTGCCACTAGGCGTCAACGTGAGTGCGTCCACATCAAGCAGTGCTATATCTGCGAAACAACAGTACATGTTGTAGAAGCTCTCATATACCAATGCACTATAAACTTTCGACTACTTCTGTCACGACACGTTTCACTCTGGTGTTATGCCGATTCCTATGACAGAAGCAGGCCCGTAGCCACGGGGGTGGCCCTAGGGGCCCGCCTCCCACCCTGAAATTTTGGTGAAGTATGTTTTTTTACCAAAAATAAATAAATAAATAATAATAATAATAATAATAATAATAATAATAATAATAATAATAATAATAGGTGTTTTTCTCAAAAAGTCAAGGTTTTCAACAAGCGGGCCGTCCTCCCCCCCCCCCCCTCCCGAAAAAAATTCCTGGCTACGGGCCTGGACAGAGGGATCAGTCATATTTTTTCTGTCATAGACTGCGCAGGTATGCATTGCAGGGTTGCGCAAATAAACCTTCGTCTAGGTCACGATTGTTGCCCGTGTCGTTTTACTGGTGGTTCCATATTTTGCGGTTTTAAAAAAATCTCAGATGGGGCCGTGCCCTTCCCTTTGTGCATACGACCATATGCACAAAGGTTTGTGCTACGCAGGAAACGAATGTTAGTTCAATTGGGTTTCATGACGCAAAAGAAACTGCGGCTAAGCTGCGCCAGCCGCAAGGCGTTCACACTTCACCACAAACCTGCACGCTTAAATTTTCCGTGTAGCGCTTTGAATGAGCTAATGGGTCAGCGTATATGATTGTTTTTTTTTATTTTCCAGTGACCATTTATTGTACTGCTTCCCATAAGGTGCCAAGCTCAGCTGCAAAAACTCTAACATTGATCGCGCTGTCCTCTATCCCAATCCCGACATGCTTCCTGGTTTTCGAGCAATATTTGGAAACTTCAGCCTAGCCGTACTAAGTGCGCGTAATTCCTTAATTATTTGCTCTGGTGCGGTGTATTTATTCATCAGATGGGCAAGTAAAAAACCGCAAAGCTGAGTGAAGTCGCACCATATAGGGACAGTATGTGGCCCGACAGTATGCCCGATAGTGTTCTACAAAAGCTGAAATCAGTGGTTTCATGGAGCGTGGTTTATTTTACTGGTGTAGACGTGAATGACATTTCATGGCAATGTCGTGGAATAGTGTTGAGGCATTGACCTAATTTATAAAGCATAGGAGCGGGTTAAAACTGCTCGAAGAATCCCCCGTGCGTAGTCTATACGTCGACTGTAATGAACCTCCGTTAAGCCTAACGGAGGTTCATTACAGTCGACGTATAGACTACGCACGGGGGATTTTCTATAAGCCCGATTGGAAACGCAGGCCGAGATTCCCTATGGCGTGAAGACGGCGAATCTAGGACTCTCGTGCCCAGCCGCAAACCGCACAACCACAGTCTGGAAAAAGTTCGGCAGATCCCACTCATTCTGCGAGTCGATATCATTCGAAGCACTAGGCGATTAGAGTCCTATACCAAATTTTTTTATTGCTTTGAGTCAGGCGTTGCGACTTGGACCGACTTCTTTGTGCATTTTGAGTAGTTATGGCTACATCGTGGACAGGCCCGTAGCGAGGAATGTATTTCGGGGTGGTGGGAGCGGGGAGCACTTGCTGAAGGACTTGACTATTTGAGGAAAGCACCTATTTTTAGGAAAGTACCTATTTAAGGAAGCAACAGTTTGGGGGGGGGGGGGGATTGATCGTGGGTTTACCAGGCAGGCCGACCACAATGACGCCCACAGGGTATGCTATGGTCCGACGTGACGTCGGTACTCACCTTAGAGCACAGATGTCGGTTATACCGTAATGAACTACACTCTACGGATAGAAGATGTGCACGTCATAAGAAGCGGTTTTTGCTGTATTCCTCCGGGTTAAGCAATGGTTAACCATGGCTTGGCGAGTCATCAGGGTTAATATGTAATGTTTTGCATTTTTACAAATGCCGATAGCGAACACCGCAACCACAGATGACGTTGCTGCGATATGACGCCATTATAGGGTCTTTTTCGTAAGCAGTTTCAAGGGCTGGCGTAGCTCTGTGGATGAACACTTGACAGTCACGCAGAAAGCCTGTGTTCGATTGAGGCTCGAACCGGAATTTTCAATCGTTCTGTACTTCTGATATTTCCCTCACCGTAAACGCTGCTGACGCGTGCCCCGCATTTTCTGCGACACAAGCTCAATAAGGCGATCACGTAGAGTTTTCTTTAAAGCATGTTATCGCCGTTCCTGGGTTGATACAAACTGTGAATTACATGCGGCGCATACCCGCATTCGATGGCCGTGGTATACGGGTATGTGCCACGCGTGACTCGAGGAAAGGGTTTCATGACGTGCGCGACAAGCATATCACGCTATTCATTTAATGAACTGCTCATCATGTTCTTCATACACTAATCACCTCACACGCAAATTTTCGTACGTGTAAAGAAAAGCAAACGACCACAAGAGCGCCCAGACGTAGGTGGCTAGATAGATACGTAGACAGAAACGCTCAAGGCTCTGTGGTTCTCTAAGAAATGCTTCGCATTTAATCGTGCGTACGACAGAACGAGAAACGTTCAGTAGGCACAGTCTATCGGGACTCCAGTGCTTATGCGATGAAACTTTGTGCTAAGTGGTATATTTGCCTTGAGTTTTAATGTATTTATGTGGGACAGAAAGTTCAGTTTTTTGTCGAATGTCACGACTAGAAATTTGTGTTCATGTTTCATCATCATCGCGACGTTGTTTAATGTCGGAACTCGGTCAGAGTGTAATACTCTTTTCAGCGCAAACAGAACAGCAATAGTATTTTGTGTTGAGAATCAAAAGCCAGTTTTCTCGGCCGAAAGCTTTCATTTATTCACGTTAGATAGAAGTTGATAGGTTCGAGGCGCGACATGCTAGACGACGGTCGTCACCAAATAGACAGTGCATAACTGTACGGGGCATGGCCTTATTAAATAAATTTATTTTCACTGTGAACAGAGTAGTACTTGGAATGCAGACTTATGGTGCACCATTTTCCTGAACGAGTGTACGTGAACGTACTGAGCCCAAATGCACCTGCAATGTTCTCTTTGCCATGAAATCGGATAGATTTTTTAGCGAGGTCTTGCAAAATTCCGCATCTCTACGAGATATCATTGGCTTTCTCTAGGTCGAAGAAAGCCGCGAGACAGTGCGGCTTGTATCAGAATGCCTGTCGTATTTCATGCTCCAGTCGGACAAGAAGATCAGTAGATAAACGACTTTTTTTGTATCCACATTGATCAATATCTACCAAGTCTCTCGAATCGAGGATAAAGGACAGTCTACAATTTATAATACTATCGCACGTTCTTGCAAAGCAACCGGTTTGAGCGATGCTCGGAGATTTGGCGGCTTACCAGCTTACCGAAATAGAACTACTATTACATTTCCCACTGTTTTGGTATCGTTCCAGATTGCCATGTTATGTCAAAATAGTTAAGGCGCAGAAAATATCGGACAGGATAGAGAGAACGGAAGACGAAGCACTGTGCTATAACTGTTTCGATATGAACAACCAACATGCCCACAAACCTAAATGTCATATTACGTTTAATAATGTAAGTCGAGCTTTTGTCGATGCTTCGGAGAGATGTGCTAGCATTGAATAGTGGATGCGATCAGGGCGCACTGCTGTCTTTCTTATATGCGCAGCATTTCAAAGCCTACCAAAAGCATTTTGAGCGCATCTATCTATCTATCTATCTATCTATCTATCTATCTATCTATCTATCTATCTATCTATCTATCTATCTATCTATCTATCTATCTATCTATCTATCTATCTATCTATCTATCTATCTATCTATCTATCTATCTATCTATCTATCTATCCGCCTACGTCTGTGTGCTCTCGTGGTCGCGTCGTTAACTTGGTATAGACCAACGTTGGCATTGGAGCTGATTGTATGACGAAGATGACTGTCCGGTCATGATATGAATAACGTGAAAATCATGTCGTCATGTCGTGTACGTCATGAAACCCTTTTCTCCAGTCACGTGTGGCATATAACCGCATACCGCGGACTGTGGTATGCGGGTATGTGCCACAGGTGATTCACAATTTATGCAGAAACGGCGAGAGTAGACATTCATAATGTACACGCGAGTGCAATAAAGGGCCCCTCACCAGCCCCTAAAACATAAAAAACGAGCGCAATATTCCCTCCTGGCGTTTCTCGTCTTTCTGGCGCACTTCGTGACGCAGAACAGTGATTCCCGTAACGTCTACATAGTACATACTTTCGACCGGTCCATATACGCGAAATATCAGATGTGAACTGCCTTTTGCACTGCTTTGCCATGCAGCCGCCCATCCGTTCTTCCTTGCCTAGCATGACTATCGTGCGCAATCAACTGATTTCACTTCATTTTTTGTGTTTGCGACCGCGCAAACGGAGATAACAGCGTGTAGCCGAATAGCGCGAAATCTTGATAGGGCCAACGCTTAGTGCTGACATTGTACACGTGCTTTGACGAAATAAATAACGAGGGAACATATGGCCTGTAGGAATGGTAGCAAACGCGAGGAGGAAACCGCTCCCTCGTCATTGAACGCGGGGTGGATAGGGGCCTTTTAAGAAAGTCTGGTATAGACCATGGTCTAAAAAAAGATCGAGTAAAAAGGGCGTCTTTTTGTCCCACAACAATAATCGTCATCTGGCTTGCTTGCGTTTCCTTTCTTGAAAACTCGGCGCTGGCCACTTTCCTGTCAAGAATGCTATGTCACGCTGATAGCGCGCATGTCGTTCGTGACCGGAAAGTGCCGGGTGCGCGGCGATAGTGCAAGGAAAGGAAGGCAAAATAAATGACGATTATTGTTGTGGGACAAAAAGACGCCCTTTTTACTCGATCTTTTCATAGAGTGCAGAATTTCCAGCGCTCGTAGTCGGCCGCCACGTTTGGCCGACCGAGGCGTCGCGGTGCGAGCATTTGCTTGGGGGCTTCTGAAACGCGCAGGCGCACAAGACGGTGCACCCCATTTGTGGCTCTCAGTAGCGGGCGATGGCAGATTCGCAAGCGCTGCAGCCGCTCAGTCTTCTCTGAATGTCGGAACGTGCATCTTCGTTCATGTGACTACACTTTCTAAAGCTGGAATTGTGCCTTGGAGCTTGTCAAACTTCATAAGAAGGTTCAGCAACATTGTAAAAAAGGTTTGAATAGTTGCAACACCGTGCAGTTGACCACTCTTTTTTTTAGAACGGTATCATATAAAGAAACGCGTTAAATTTACGGAAGTAAATGGTCAGATTAAATCTAGTGCGCTGTACCTTTTTCTCTTTTTTTTCGGAAAGGCTGCCGCGACAGATATTTTCGTGCCGCGCTGCCGTCCGACTTTGTGCTGCGCGATGGCTGTTTTGTGTTCTCTCGCAAAATGCAACGGGATTAGGCTATTCGGTCAGTTTCTAACGCAGAACTCCGTAGCTGAGAATACGTGCGGTTTCTGAGCGATATTACTGCGAAAGCATGGCCTGGCGTAGTGTCCGAAGCCTCTTGTAGCAAAGCTAGACGCAGCGCGCATGCGGGCCCCCAACCTCCGTGTTGTTAAAGAGCAGAGTCTGCAGAAAACACCCCAACGCACAGGTGCTTTGGAACACGATCAAAACCGACGAAGATTGCGTTTCAGTCCGATATTGATTAAGTTAGATCCTGACCGAGCGGCGCACACGCGTGCACTTTCTATCGCGACATGCCTTGGTCAGGATATACTTAACTGCAATTGAAGGGTCGCCCCTGCGATGGCAAGATCCCTGTTACACGGGCACTTTCGATCGCAATAGAGCCGGATCAAGATTTATCGCCTCGGCCTTCGTTCGCTGTCACAGTAAAACTTCGTTCTTATGAAACCACAGGTAGACATGCCTCGCGGCTGTGAGGTTCAAGAAACATATGTTCTATGGACACGGAGTTGTAAAAAGTGAAACTGTTCACTACATCGAGGTTTAGCTGTGCCTTTTTGAACAAATTTATAGCCAAGGTGGCCGCATTTTGGATGTGAGCAACATCTTAAACACCCGTGTGTTGAAATTTCCATGCATGTTACTGAAGCTTGCCGCCAGTCTGCAGCGGTCACGCCTGTAAGTTTTCAGGAAAAATCGAGAAATCGAGAAACATTTCTTAGTTGGCTTGGCAGTTTGAGAAAATATGTGGTGAGGTGCATAGATACTGTTTTTCTCAATTCAAAATTCATCGTTGCCGTTCTAATAATTCAGTTTATTTTCGCATCCAGCAGGTGGTCATATTTTATCCCATGCACTTGCCGTGCAGCCGTTTGAATGGGTAGAAAATATGGCCTCCTGTGCAAGAGCACTAGCTCACTTATTACGTAATGAAATCAAGGGCCTTGAAAACTTCTAGAATAGACGCTGCACAAAGACAAGCAGCTCGTGTTCCCGTGAACGCTGCATCTGTTGCATCAGCTGCTTCCTTTTTCGCTGGTTGTTCGGGCACCCAACGACGGCATTGTGCCACCCGGGCGAATTTTTATACATTGCACTGCCGCTCCGAGTATGCGGCAAGTAAGCAGCTCAGACCGCTACTTTCTAACAGCTTTGAAAACACTGACACAAGCGAACACGCGACGCAAGCACGGCTGTTACCTCCCGCTGTCAGCAGCCCCCGGCGTCGTCTGCGCCACCAGGCGGCGCCTGGTGTCGAGAGTAGTGGAGACGTACATTAGGCCAGTATTAAGAAAAGGAAGAGAAAAGGGAAACATTTTTTTAATCGAGCCTGGTGGCACACTTGTCACCGCCCCGTTAAAAAGGGGACGCTCATAGCATCCATCCATCCATCCATCCATCCATCCATCCATCCATCCATCCATCCATCCATCCATCCATCCATCCATCCATCCATCCATCCATCCAACCAACCAACCAACCAACCATCCATCCATCCATCCATCCATCCATCCAACCATCCAGCGGCGCGGCTGACACTCGCGCTACGAGGCTAGGAAAAATCTAGTCTACAGGCAGCAGATCGTACGCAGGCGTGATGTCGGTGCAACGTCAATTAATTGTGGTTTCACTGCTGGCTATCTAATTTTATAACAAGATAATAAACACTATATGTGCACTCCTACAATACAGGCGTCATGTCGGGTTAGCATCAATTGTAGTTCCAGTGCTGGCTCCGCTTTTATGACAGTCTAATAAGCATTACACACGTACTTCTATGACTCAGCAAGCTATATTCAAGCATTGCTCGACCATGGAGGAATGTGCTATTGGATGATATTCAGATCATCGCACCATAGCGTGCACTTCGTTTTCATAAAAGTGACGTTTGTGCTCTAACTTGTGTGCTAACGTTACGTCAGACCAAAGTTACCCTTTAAACGCCAATGTAGTTGATGGGCCTGTTAAGCACACGATGTGCACACAGCTATTCCATTTACAAAAAAAAACGTGTCGATCCACCTCGTAACGCTTGAATCAAAGCAAAAAAAAAAAGCAGCATAGACAGTTCCTCACCGACTGCTTCAAATGAAACTGATTGCCGCAATGTGTGGAATCTGTCGACATTTTTTACCATTTGAGAGCACTACGCTTTGTTCCAGTAATGTTAGCGGGCCATTATAATGTTCGTGTGAAGGGCCTATGATGGGCACTTTCTGCTCCTGTGAAGACTGTATGTGTTTCAGGAATGTATCAGAGTCGTTGGATGAACTAGAAATGTTGTAGACGTGTTCACCTAATATGCTAGATTGTTGTTGCATTGTTGTCAGGAAGTCTTGACATGTAAATGTGGGTATTCTGTAGGATGAACAGTCGCCCCTTAACTTCCTTAGGTGGTCCTACATCCTTTATGACGTGAGTGCGCCATTAATGTAATGTATATAGTCGTGCCATGATGTTTTTTTTTCGGCCTGCCGCCGGATATGTCACGGTGTGGCTTCAGCCTGCTTCAAGTTCACGAGGTAGCTATAATAGGGGCTCCTTCTCACGACTCCCCAAGCTTTATTTTATAGTTTTCTTTGTTTGGCCACATTACTTTGTGCACCAGGCATTTCTCTTCTTTCGGATATGATTAGATGACCGCGGTATTGCCTTTACTGTGGCTGCTATTATGACTGCTGTGAACTTGTCCTTCATGCCATCGATGCTGAGAAATGGCGAAAGGGTGTGTTCTAGTTTCGCATTCTCTATAAACAGAGACCAGTCTGCAAGTTGAATTTCCCAGCTGCAAGGTTAGAGGTGAAGGTGGGTTAGTCGATGACAGTTTGATCATTGCGAGTAAATAATCAGTTCGCTATAAAGGTTTCAGGACTTCCCATTAAAGATCGCTGATAACTGATGGCGAGCAAAAGGCTCAATCGAGAAAACTAAACTTGCGTGAGTTTGATGAAGAGTACGTTGGTGAGCCAGAGTCGAAAAGACAAATGTTGGTTGACAAAATGAAATCTTCGATGACTTGTCCTCTCTCGTCCGTTTTTTCACTGCCGCAGAGCGAACCACGAGTTAGAGCACTGCACGGGCTCGGGCCTACCCGAAAACCCGGGCCCGGCCCGGCCCGTGGACCGGGCTGGGCCAGCTAAAGTAGTTTTCATGGCGGGCCCGGGCCGGGCTCGGGCCGGGCTCGGGCCTGAGGCTCCGGGCTTAGGGCCGGGCCCGGGTGTGAGGTGGAGGGCTCGGGTCGGGCCGGGCTTGGACTCTGCTCAGCACATAAAGGGACACTAAAGTGACACCACGAATCAGTTAAGACTGATAAAGTGTACTCTGAGAACTCGAATGTAATTAGGTTCGCCATCATAAGGAGAAAATCCAGGGTGAAGTTCCATTCTTAAATCTCGCGCCGAAAGCTCCGCGCGTGACGTCACGGATTTCAAGCTGCATTTGTCGTAATTTTGGGTCATTGGTTCAACGAAACTTCTTGAAACTTGGTATGTTAAGTCTATAGCCCTATCAGAAGTCAATGTACTTCATTTTTACCGATTAGGAACCGTACGTAGATCCCAGTAGTCGCCATCAGAAGCTATGACGTCACTGCTTTTTTTGCACGATTTTAAAGGTGGCGTCGGCACCCGCATTTTCTTTTCTTGAAGTGTCTGTCCCTTCAAGTGCGTTCCTCATAATTTGCGCGTACATATACGTTTCACATTCTATCTCGATAAAACGATTCTTTTTTTTATGTGGGTCAAACTATTCGGAGAAGTTTTATGAGCGACAAGTACTGATCTTTCGATTCTTGCATACAGAGCGACTTGATTTATCTGAAACGGGCGAACTGAAAGTAAATAGACCAGGCGCTTATATAGCTAACATCTCGCTATTCCCTGCTTTATTTGCATTCGTTATTATTTTATATCTCAAATATTATTCTGTAGTCGCAGTGATAAATGTAATATAATAAAACGCCAGGCCTGCGCTGAAACCGCAGCACAGTCACAGCGAAAGCTGGAAGAGCGGCGTTTCTAGAGCCCGTTCTAAGCTCTCTTGGGGCTACAATACAAGTACACTAGAAAGGTACCCACTACGCCATAAATAACAATTTTTGTGAAGTTGGGAAGCACCTACTAAGACATTATTCGTCATTCTGCGGAGAAGCGAGGCACCAGCTACACGTCTGTAAGGCATTATGTGCACTTTGTTGACGCGACGACTGATGACGATGAAGAATTATGACTCAGCCCTTTGTAGTGGGTTGGAAGCTTTAAACGGCCCACCAGTTATGTAATTTGCATTGGGTGACGCCCGGTCGCTATTTCCCTCTCCCGTCATGCTGTATAACATACGTTGACGTGGGAGAGAGACGGGGGGGGGGGGCGGAGAACTTTACTGAGACCCCGAGGAAATGGATCATGCGCTTATGGGCTTCCGTGGCAACCAATACATAATAATAATATCTGGGTTTTAACGTCCCAAAACCACGACATGATTATGAGAGACGCCGTAGTGGAGGGCTCCGGAAATTTCGACCACCTGGGGTTCTTTAACGTGCACCTTTGGCAACCAATACAAGTGCACTTGCAAGCAACCCACTACGCTATAAATCGTTGTAATTTTACTGAAGCCCCGAGGAAATGGATCATGCGCTTATGGGCTTCCTTGGCAACCAATACAAGTGCACTTGCGAGGAACCCACTTTGCTATAAATCATTGAAATTTTACTGGGACCCCGAGGAAATGGATCATGCGCTTATGGGCTTCCTTGCCAACCATTACAAGTGCACTTGCGAGGAACCCACTACGCTATAAATCACTGTAATTTTTGAGAAGCAGGGCAGCAGGCAATGTGTCATTTTCGTTATTCTACGGAGAGCCGTGGTACCTGCTAAACGCATGTAAGGCATTATGCGCACTTTGTTGATGCTGTGCCTGATGACGATGAAGAATTATGGCAGAGCCCTTTGTAATGGGTTGGAAGCATTCAACAACCTATTCGTTGCGCAATTCGCATTGTGTGACGCCTTGTAACAGAATTCTCGTTGTGCGACGCTTGGCACTTATTTTACTCTTCTACCACGCTATATTGCATATGCTAATGTGGTTGCCCCGCCATGGTGGTCTAGCGGTTATGGCGCTCGGCTGCTGACCCGAAGGTCGCGGGATCGAATCCCGGCCGCGGCGGCTGCATTTTCGATGGAGGCGAAAATGTTTGAGGCCCGTGTACTTAGATTTAGGTGCACGTTAAAGAACCCCAGGTGGTCGAAATTTCCGGAGCCCTCCACTACGGCGTCTCTCATAATCATATCGTGGTTTTGGGACGTTAAACCCCAGATATTATTATTATATGCTAATGTGGTTCCTTCCCGACATGAAGCCTGTATAGGACCTTTTTGCGAAGCAGTTTCTAGCACCGAGATGGCTCAGAGGTTGAATACTGGGCTCCCACGCAGAGGGCCCAGGTTCGAACCTCGTTCCATCCTGGAATTTTTTTCTTATTTAGTTTTTTTTCTTATTTCGAGCGATACTGGTTACGGACACCGGCGGCGGCGGCGGCGGACAATTACGGCGCCAAAAACGGCCGGTGAAATGATCTCATAACAGTTTTCGCTGTAAAATTTATAGCTATAACTTATCATCGCAAGTGCGATCGCGGAGGCCCAAGGCGGGCAAGCGTTCTTGCAAGTTCCAGCACTCCACTAAAACGAAGAGACTGCGCGTAGTCTCGTTGCATACAATCCCTATAAAGAAATTCTTTTTCCGTGGCTCCGTCTAAGCTCCCTGAGATCATGTGACGCAAGCTGGACATGCACAGCCTGCTTTGCGTGTCCCGCATTCACGAAAATTTACTTCCGCAAAGGCCAGGATAGTGACGAAGGTAGGAGTGAAGGGGAGGGGGGGCAGAATAGGTTCTAGCAGATGTCAGCTAACGCTGAAATTTTAAAGACCTTTTTCAGATTTCATATATGGGTCATTTCTGAAGGGTATTTGGCGGCAAGTTTCCACCAATATATCGATACCTATATCTAAATTGACTAAACTCTGGACGCCAATTCTGCAACACAGAGTTTTGTTTCACGGTTATGTATCAACACATGGTGGCTGCAGGTGGTGCCTCACGAAAACGATGCTTTAGACCTGCGTGCCTGTGTAGCTCGAGACCGTACCTATAAAATAAAAGAAAAAAAATAGGACTAAGACAGTCATGTGCGGGCCGCAGGCCGCACATTACGAAAGGTCCGCGGTCTGCGTGTTTGAGACCCTTGCACTATATAGTGCGGATGCTACTTGATACTGCCACAGCAGCGTTCGAACGTTCAGGAATAGCATAAGTCCATCAAACATGTACATTCATGTTTCAAGGCAAAGTATATTACCTTGACGAAATATCTGGCTTGAAATAAGAGTCACGAATTCCATGCCGGGGGAATGCCCCTTACCTCGAATTATATGCAGCCAATGAGTAAACGTCACGAAGCTTATTCACACCTTTATTACCAAACTGGAATGAACCCCGAAAATAGATTGCAATCACTTCGTCCACCTATTGCCAGTCCTACCAGTGCAGTCTTACCAGCGTAGGCCACCTTTACAGGTACAACATCGTTAGGAAAGCATACACCATTATAATATAGACAGAAAAGAGCCCTGTGCAAGCCGTGCATAACAAATACTGCTGAAAAGCGCAAGGAGAATCCCTCAGAGGCATTTATAGATTATAATGAAGAGTGGCACAACGTTCGGGAATAGAGAAATGAAGGGATCAGCTGGACAGCTATTTTCATTCTGCAGATGTCCAAAAAGACATCCTAAGTTTGCTCCAGTGGTGGAAGTTAAGAACTACGCCTACCGACGCCTTCACATTTCTCAAGGCACATGTGCGCCCCTGCGGCTAGCGCAAGCAGTGCAAGACTTTAGCAGTGCAAAACTTTAGCGCGGCAGGACATGTGATGCAAGGGCGCATGGTGTGTTTAAGTGGAATCTCTTCATAATTTTATTACAGCGAAAGCTGTTATGAGATCATTTCACCGGCCGTTTTTGGCGCCGTAGTTGTCCGCCGCCGCCGCCGGTGTCCGTAACCAGTATCGCTCGAAATAAAAAAAAAAAACGAAATAAGAAAAAAATCCCAGGATGGAACGAGGTTCGAACCTGGGCCCTCTGCGTGGGAGCCCAGTATTCAACCTCTGAGCCATGCCGGTGCTTTTTTTTTCTCTTTAATGCATGGTAATAATGTCATCAAATGTCGCCATCTATTACAACATAATTCATCGCTTTAGAATTACACTCACATGCCCATATGCACAAAACACACATAATTTCACATAGTCCAAGGAATCTTCAAAAGTCCGGTAAACAGACACAAACGTCCAGAAGGCCAAGCCACGCCGGAACCGGGTCAAAAGTCTCAGCAACACTACGCACGTTAGCTGCTTCTTCCCGAAAGACAGACCGTGTCGAGCGAGGTGGCTCAGCATGTCTGTCAATAATGCGGCTTCTCCATAGCGAATATAGACCTAGCAGCATGATTAAATCATATGGTACATTATTGTTGATGCTCTTTTTGAACGGCAGGAACCTCACACCATGCGATGTTAATTGGAAATTCTTTTCTGAGGGTTCTCTTAAGAATGTTCCAGAAATGAAATGCATCACGACAATGAATAAAACAATGCTCGATTGTTTCAGGCTCGTTGCATAGCCTGCAATTTACAGACCAGGGCACGTATATCCCTTTTTCATGAAGCCATGTCTTTACGGGCAAAGTGGATGTGTGCATCATAAAGAAAAACGTTTTCACAGCTGGCGATATACACATTTTACGTACACAGCAGAATACATCATGACCAGAATGAGATAAATATTGCTGTCGGTAAACAGGTTCAGGGAAAAGGGTGTTTACAAGTGCGGCGGTTAGCGTCTAATATGCCATCAAATCTCGCCATCTATTACAGCCTAATTCATCGCTATATAATTACACTCACATGCACATATGCACAGAACACACATAATTTCACGTAGTCCAAGGAATCTTCAAAAGTCCGGTAAACAGACACAAGCGTCCACGTTGTACAAGTACTCTAACGTGAATCTGGCTTTCAAGAACTGGACAGTGTCGACAATCTCTTTCAAGAAACCCCATAATTGCGATTCTTCCACCACTCTTGTTGTGACAAAAAGAAAAGGTAGATGGTGAGAAAGACGGTTCCGTATAACAGCCAGAAGAAACGGGTGACAGACATCCTTAAGGTAGAAAAATCGCAGCACCAGTTGTCGCACAAACAAATACACAAGACTAAGCCCACCCTTTTCAAGCGGAAGATTGAAACTGCTTTGCAAAAAGGTCCTATACAAGCTTCATGTCGGGAAGGAACCACATTAGCATATGTAATATAGCGTGGTAGAAGAGTAAAATAAGCACCAAGCGTCGCACAACGCGAATTCTGTAACCAGGCGTCACACAATGCGAATTGCGCAACGAGTAGGTTGTTGAATGCTTCCAACCCATTACAAAGGGCTCTGCCATAATTCTTCATCATCGTCAGGCACAGCATCAACAAAGTGCGCATAATGCCTTACATGCGTTTAGCAGGTACGAAGGCTCTCCGTAGAATGACTAAAAATGGCACAGTGCCTACTGCCCTACTTCTCAAAAATTACAATGATTTATAGCGTAGTGGGTTCCTCGCAAGTGCACTTGTATTGGTTGCCAAGGGAGCCCATAAGCGCATGATCCATTTCCTCGGGGTCTCAGTAAAGTTCTTCGCCCCTCCCCCCCCCCCGTCTCTCTCCCACGTCAGCGTATGTTATACAGCATGACGGGAGAGGGAAATAGCGACCGGGCGTCACCCAATGCAAATTACATTACTGGGGGGCCGTTTAAAGATTCCAACCCATTACAAAGCGCTGAGCCATAATTCTTCATCGTCATCAGTCGTCGCGTCAACAAAGTGCACATAATGCCTTACAGACGTGTAGCTGGTGCCTCGCTTTTCCGCAGAATGACGAATAATGGCTTAGTAGGTGCTTCCCAACTTCACAAAAATTGTGATTTATGGCGTAGTGGGTACCTTTCTAGTGTACTTGTATTGTAGCCCCAAGAGAGCTTAGCGGGCTCTAGAAAACGCCGCTCTTCCAGCTTTCGCTGTGACTGTGCTGCGGTTTCAGCGCAGGCCTGGCGTTTTTTTTTTTTGTACAATAACATGCGAACAAATAAGCTATAAACTTTGCCACAATATTTTATTGACTGTATATAATAGCAGTGATGGGGTATATCAAAAAAGTGCTGTGACAAATAGCTGCTTTTTTTCCATTCGGCTTCTTTTACATATTTCCAAAGTCCACGTGCTGCGCGCGGTTCGTTATAATTTTTATCTAGGTTAGTGTATTTACAGCAAATCTAATAAATTTGAATTTTTTCCTGTACTTCTCTTGATTGACAAGGTGCTACTACGATGAAGATACATGTGCTACACATCCAGAAGGGCGGAGTTTGTCGTTACAGCATGCTTTAGAGGGACATTAAAAGGAGGAAACGATTGTTGTCGCATTAGCAAATTACTCTAAATCACCACGCCTGCCGCGAGAAGACGCGTGGGAAGCGCGAAAACGCGCAAAAAGAAATTACGGCTGGTGACGCCACCATGAAATTCCCGCATCAAACGCGTCATAGATTGTGACGGCGTCTACTAGCTCGCACGCAGTTTATAATCGGTAAAAATGAAGTGCATTGTCTGGAGCCACAGACTTAACATACGAAGTTTCAGGAAATTTCGACAAGCCAAAGTCGCCAAAATACGAAAAATACGCTTTGAAATCCGTGTTGTCAAGCGTGAGATTTTGTCGCGAAATTTCAAAATGAAATGTTGACCTTGATTTTCTCCTTTATTAATGAATCTCTGTTGGTGAAACTAACGACATTAGATTTCTAAAAGCACAATTAATCAATCTAAGCCGATTCATTGTCTCACTTTCTTGTCCATATAAATTTCAATAGAGAGCGCTATAAAAACAAAGTGAAGAGAGCGTTCTGTTCTTTGTCCCCTCTGTTTGTATTGCGCTCCTTATCAAAACCGGACTCATGCTGAAAATCGCTTTTCTTCCTACAATAACTGCTACTAAACGCTCTTGAGGATACCGATGGTATTCCTAGAAAATTGGGTACAGTACACCATTGCCGAACAAACGTTCATCGTATCCAGTACGTCCTCTCAACTGTTTCCACGGTGAGCCAGCCCCTTTTTACGAGAAAGTACCATAGGTTAAAGTATACTTGCTAGCGAAGCATGCGCCAAGCATGCGTAGATGTTTGCTGCTTAAAACGCCCTTGCGGTCGATTCTATCTTCAGGCAACACCACCTGGATTATTGGCTCGGGCCTCTGTCGGGCCCGATCTGGGGTCGGGCCGGGCCGGGCCGGGTAGGCAAAATTTTTTCTCCGGTTCGGGCCGGGCCCGGGTCTATTTTTTGAGTTGCCGGGCCGGGCTCGGGCGGGTAAATTTGAACGAGTCCCGGGCCCGGGCCGGGCCCGGGCCGAGAATCACGGCGCGTGCAGTGCTCTACCACGAGTGTTAAAATCCCACGTTAAAACAAATAGCTCTGGGAGTTGTAGTGTTAGATCCTCGAGTCCTGAGGGGAAATGTAAATAGAACAGATGGTTCTGTGCAATATAATGCTAGCTGCTACATAATCGCGAGAGATATGTAACGCGTTGTCTCGGATGAGAATGCCGCCTTTTATTACTATGTTAACTCCACACGATTACCGGCTGGCATGTTCGCTGTTCTTTCAAACTACGCTAAAACCATTAAGGAAATGAGTGTTTGTTGGGCCCAGATTTGTCTACCGAAGAAAGAACGCTACAGGTGAGAATGCATTGATAATTCCCGTGATGTCGCCTAGATTGTGGATAAGTCTGTTACAGTTCCATCGTGTAATAAAAGCGCAGTGTTAGTGTAATAAAAAATGACGTTTATTTATTTATTTATTTAAGGTACACGCAATGTACATTTTGTTCATTGTAGAGGGTATAGGGCGCAAGTACAATGTGACATCAAAATACAGGATTATTTGTCAGAAACTACAGTGCAAGGAACAATACTGCATATTAGAAAATTAATATACAGTTTATTAAACACACAATGAATATAAAATACACGAAGAGTAGAATAAACTAGCAATGTTCACCAATAAGCATGTAATTATACCTGTTGGTAAGATTCTTTATTTCAGGTTGATTAGTGCATTCTCAAAACTAGTAATGCGGGTGATGATCACTAATGACGCAGGTAGAATATTGCAGTCGATTAAGGCCCCAGGAAGGAATGATTGAGAGCGTGCTATGGTGTTACGACGAGGTGCATTAACTGTATGCGTGTGATCATGAATACTAAGGCACAGCCAAAGGGGGCGACGTGATGCGTTGTGGTAATAGATTTTGTGAAAAAATGAAGTTCGCGATTTTTTTCTGGGAATAGATAACAGCAGTATCAGAAGGGCACTCTTCATTAATGCAACACTAGCAGGACGATGAAAGATAGCCAGGATGAAACGAACTGAATGATTGTACCGATTCGATTTCGTGAATTAATTGTGACTTGATGAGGATCCGAAATGAATGAGTGTGAAGAAGTGCCTGCAAAGATGCGTGTGAAGCAGACGCCATCACAGCGTCCCTCTAGAAGATGACGGAAATGAAGGCAGATTTTAAGTCAAATGTCAGTGTGGCCAATTCCCCTCGTGGATATGCGCCAGTCTCCTTAAGGCGACAAACAAACAAATAAACAAACAAATGGGTAATGCGGGCTATTTGGTTGTGGTAACTGGCATTCGTTTTGGTATGTTTAGCGACCGTCCTGTTTATATGTCCTCTCTTGTGACTACGTCTTTCTTTTTTTCCGCTACCAAAATGAACGCCAGATATTTTAAGTGTCGCGTAGTGTAGGTGAAATTTTCTCGTAAGAAAAAAAAAGCTCGCGCAGAAGAGAGCTGGTTGGAACGCCAACGAAACCGGGCCAGAAAGTCTACTGGAAACCCGCATCTATGCGCGAAGTTCGGAAGGCCGGGCTCCTGTCTTCGAGCGACTGAACCACGCGTGCCGTGGCGTGACCTGGCGCGAGGTATGGGAGAGACCTGCTGCCGTTTTGGAACCTATGGGACACCGAGCGTGTTCGAGAAGCCGGAGCGACCGGCTACCGCGTCTAGCGAGTTGTGGCCTCCTACTGCTTGCGCCTTCGCGTGAGCGTGGCGGTTCCTTCCGCGCTGACACGGCGGCCTGCATCGCAGGGACCAACTAACCTCGCTTCCCAAGGCACCGGACTTCTGAGACTTTTAAGACTGTCTATTTCCTTCGTTAAAGAACCCGAGGTGGTCGCAATTTCCGGAAGCCTCCACTACGGCGTCCATCGTAATCATATAGTGCTTTTGGGACGTTAAACCCTTAAACCCCAACAACCATATTATTAGTATGCCTATTTCTTTCGTTTCTTCAAGAACCGCGGTGCATGGGGTCGTTTCAATGTCCTTTATCTTACCTGTGTCTGTCACATGATAGAATTGTGTTTTCTGTCACACACCGTCCCTTTCATCCTCATCGCGTCATAAGCCTTGCGACATGACGCACCAAACCATCACAGTGAGGCATATTCCAACTGGGACCGGACGTGGGTTCTACACAACACTCGTTTTAATGGAACATGTCCAAAGGAAAACTTTCTCAAGTATCCTAAGGAGCGCTTAGCTTTAGATATTAGGTACTGTATATGCTGCTTCCAAGAACGATCGTTAATTATATGAACGCTTAAAGAGCGGTAGCTCGTAACAAATTTTAGGGAGCAGTCATTAAGGCCCAAGGTAGTACAGGTCTCGTTAGAGCGAGAGGTGCGCTTAGATTAACATTTATTATTGTTGAGCTCCACGCACCAAGTGAATCACTAGTTATGTTTGTTATTTAACTCAAGCTGAAAGGTCGTTATGACAGAAGCAGTCTTACATTTGCGCTATATAACGCTCTCGTCAGCGAATAAGCAATATTTAAGGAAATGTTGCCCGGTATATCGCTTATATTCAAATAAAAGAAGACCCCTATGGAACACCTGATTTAAATGGAGCCGTGTTAGATGTGCAGTAATTAGCTACACCAAGTTGGGAACGAAAAGAAAACAAAGATTCGACGCAGCTGAGCTCTCCCGGGTTAATGCTTAGAACGCTTCGTTTATGTAGAAGCTTTACATGTTTAAGGCTGTCAAAAGCTTTCGAAAAATCCAAGAATGTATAATGAGTAAAAAAAAACCGTTATCAAGGTAAACACTTAGGTTATTAAGTGGCAGTTAGCAGCTGAGTCTCACAGTGAAGGAACTTGCGAAAGCCATATTGACTCCTAGGGAAAAATTTATGGCTTCATAAAGTGTGACATGGTAAGAAATTATGATGTACGCCATTGTTCGTCACCGTAGTGAGGTTAGCGATATAGGCCTGTAGTTAAAAAGATCACGAGTACTTCCAGATTTGTGGATCGGAGTAATTCTGGCTCACATGCACTTCAACACCTCATTATACCAAAGAAGCGACGATGGCGCACAAACGTCCCCGCTGACAACATCCCAAGGAAATCCTAACCAACGATTCCACGCCGGCTTTTCGCAAGCCAGAGTCTGTTCGACACTACGTAGGCTGCGTACATCTGCGCCTGGCTCCGACGGAGTGATCAACAAAATGTTGGGCAACCTCGATCCAAAGTCGGTTGGAGCCAACACCTAATACATGAACGAGTGCAGGAGATGAGGTCAAATACCAATATAATGTAAACACGCCAAGGCCACCTACATTACGAAAACGGGCAAGAAGCTCAAGCTCGGCGATTTCTGACCCAGCTCACTAACCTCGTGCTTGGGTATGTTGATGAAGCACGTTGTGCTCTGGCGCCTCTATGCGGATTAAGAGAACATACTTCCCCCTGCGATGCTGGCCTTCCTAGCCCACCCAGGATGCTCTCAGCCAGCTGGTAAGAATGCCGAATCATTATTACGCCTTGATCTTCCCAAAGCTTAATTTTTCGACAATGTGAAGCACTCTACCATCGTCAGCAGGCTGGCCGAACTACAACCGGGAGAGCGCACTTACACTAACATCTGCGCTCTCCTCTTTAATCGAGTGGTTGAGCTCTCCATCGGCAGTCTCTATTCCAAGCCGATCAACCTTCGCGACGGCGGCACCCACCAGGGTGCCGCACTTTGATCGTTTTTCTTTAACCTTGCGATGAGGCCACTACCTCTCAAAGTGGGCGCCATACCAGGTCTGCGTCCTCCCCTCTACGCGGACGACATTACGCTCTGGGCGGAAAGCTGATCCGACGCAGAAATCGAGGAGACCTTGCCGACAGCCGCTCACGTTTTCCTCCAGCACGGGAGTGACGCGGGCCTGGAATGTTCACCGAGCAAATCGGAGCTTCGCATACTCCGACCACTGGACCGCCGCAAAACCAAGGCACCACTACAGAGCATCAGCGTGCTGGTCGCGCATCCCTCACATGGAGCACATGAGATCACTCGGCCTCACCGTACAGAAGAACCACCACCTAAATGTACCACACATATTACAATACAAATGTACCATACAAAATGTTATGGCTACAAACCCAATAAATAAAAGGTCTGTGAAATGAAGCCAGAGTTGCCAGTTCCGCTTATAATAAGCGCATTTGGGCTTCTTTTTTCGCCGAGTTGCTTGCATAATTTTCCAGTCGCTTGTCGCGTTTTCCTGGGCTTAATTGCATTTTCCGGCAAATATAGTTATTTTAGTGATCACAACGATAATCAATAGCGCATTTGTAGATGACTTTGAGTAGTTAAGTGTTGAAGTCATTGGCGGAATCAACAAGTAAAGTTAATTATGTACTGGCAAACGTGCATTCAATCGAATGTAGACCACCCTGGAGATAGTGTTAAAAAGTAAATACGTGCTTTCGTTCACATTTGCGTATATTTTCGCTGTACAAAGTAATAAAAGTAACTTTCTTCAACCCCCCTTCGTATTTGAGTAACATTTTTTATTATATATAAATATATTCTCAAGAATGAGAAAATTAATCAAATTTCCGCTTCTTTTGGGCTTTTTTTGTGATGATTATTTGTTTGTTAGCTCGGGAGCATCTGGCAACTATGAATGAAGCCGTCAAGTACCATTAGCGGTGCCGCGGCGTCTGTTCGATCTCTAAGGTCACGGCCCAATATTTCAACAGCACCCCGATAGTATAACGCGAGGGGTAGGAACGCCGATACTATATTATCTAGGCTGCCGGTTCTTTTTACTTATATTCGTAGACTCTGGCCTAAAAAAAGGTGATCTATGCAGCCTAATGAATTATTGTGATGCAGACACACTTGCATTAACCGAAACATGGTTCACGAGCAAAGGTGCAACCCCTCATTCCATTCTAATCTAAAGCATAATGCTCACCTTACCAACCTCGCTAACAGACTCGGTGGTGGCATATTAATTGCTGTCAATGAATGTGTGGGCTGTTTCCCTGTAGCCGTCACATGTTACATGGAATGTATCTTGGTACTGTACTGTTAATTTTAAAAATGATGTGTTTGGTGGTTGTTAAGGAGCACCATCTGCACCATGTGACAGCATGTACGCTTGTTTATGCCAGATAAGTGCTCGTTTCCCTGGCGCGTGAATTTTATTTACGGGTGATTTAATTTTCCCACTATTTCCTTGCCAGGAACGTGTCCTTGATCAGATCCAACTTACGCAGAATCGAAGCGTTTCATCGACATATGCGCAGACTACTTCCTCCAGGTAGTTACTTCGCCTACGCGCGTGACGAACACCGCACCATCTCTTTTAGATCTTGTTTTAACGTCATCAACAGACATCATACCTAATGTTACAAACCCACCCGGCTTGAGCGATCGCTACGCCTTGCACTTTACCAATAGCCTTTCAGTTCCACCGTCCCATAACTGTCTTAATACCATTCGTGACTATAAAAACGGCAATTTCGCCGCTACCAACGATGAACTTGTTATTTTCCTAGATGATTTCCTGCCTAATGTCGCTAAGCGCTCACTGGATACTCACTGGAATACGGTTAAAGAAAAAATTCACGATGTTGTCAACCAGTTTATGACGTCGAGGCGCGTATTTTTTTTTTTCGAATAAAAATGCTCCAAGGTATACTAAATTCTTGAAACGACTACCTAACAGAAATAAAACGTCACTTTCGCGCAGCTAAGCTGGTACAAAGCAAGGCTACATGGACAGCTTGCAAAGAAGCCGCCTCGACTTACACATCTGCGATAAAGAATTTCCATTTTTTAATGAAACCCTCCCGAGCACGCTTATAAATAATCCGAAAAGCTTCTAGAATGTAACGAAGCGTACCGAATAAAAGATTGTATCACTCAGTACATCTACCGGTGAGCTCATATCTCGGCAACAGGGTACCGCGACTCTAAATAATGCGTTCATAAAAGCTTTCACCCCTGCAAGAAATGGTCTCCAATTTCCAAGGCCATCGCTCTGCAAATTTTTGCCTATGAAATCCCATATTGTTTTTTTAACACCACTGGCATAAAAAATTATAGGCAGCTTCAAGCTTACGTTTTCTTTCGGAAATGACGAAATCACGACAAAATTGCTAAGAAATACTAGTGTGAACACCTATATTATCTTAACAGTACTGTCTTCATATTGACTGGAAGAAGAAGAAAGAAAGCTCTTCTTGAACGTCTAGCCATCTGTAAGGGGTCTGCCAGATCACGACTGTCAGCAACCTCCCCGTCTCTATTGACGGCCCTAAGCTGAACCCCTGGGTTTCTTGATGACAGTATTTTAGGGGCGAAGCTCCTTAAGGCGGCACCCGTTCGTCCCTCGTAGTCGTAGTAGTGCGTAACCAGTCGTAACGCTAGTACCAGATCTTGACCTCCAAGGTGGTGCCGGTGGGAGATTTTTCCTGTGCGTTGTTGAACAATAAAAAATTCGCAGCGTGCGCGTTAACTAAAAGCCGAATTCTTCTGTCTCTCATTCCCCATTAGCAGCCATTGGCATGTTCCAATAGCAAACGTTAGTAGAAGTAGAAGTGTAAGTGTTAGCTAAAAGCCGACTTCTTCTGTCTCTCATTCCCATTAGCAGCCATTGTTTACCTCCAAGGTAGTGCCTGGTGAGATTTCTCCTGTGCGTGATTAAACAATAAAAAATTTTGTTCAAAACGCCGTTGATTGATGAAATAAACCAACGAAAGACGCCAGATGTTTTCTAAAAGAAAAAACGAAAGAACGCCAGATGTTTCTAAAGCAAAACGAAAAGACGCCAGCTGCTTAACGAAAGACGCAAGATGTTTTCTAAAGCAATGGTTTTCTAAACAATGAAAATTCACAGCGTACATGTAAAATTAAAGTGAGCTGCAAGTCGTCATAACTCATCGAATCTTTAGTATAAACGCGCCCGATCTCACGTCGGTGATGATTTACTGGGCAGAGTTCACGGAAGATTCACGGTTTACCGATGAACATCCGCAGCTTCGCCCACTCATCATCATTCACTCCGTGGATATGCTGTGATTTTTTTTTGTCACGCCACAGGTGAGGGAGTCGACTGGAGATTAGGTGGGGAAGGATCTTCCTTCAGGTTCACGGGAATATCAGAGAGGGTGGCCATTTCTAGCATAATGAGCGAGGGGGCTAATGAGGTGAGAGTAGATAAGTGAGTAAATATACGGGGAGGGGAATGAATGCGTATGGAGTCGTCGCCAGGTTATCTCCTGCCGATTGGTGAGCTCGGGGAGGGGTGGTGGTCTCGTTTGTCCCGAGATTCGGTAGTAGGTGGTGATGTGGCTATACGAGGTCAACGGCTCCCCATTTGGGTTTTTCGGATGCGAGGCCCTACCCACCACTTGGTGGACGAATCCTCGAGTATGGTGGTGGCCAGCCTCACTCCTCAGGTTTCGCGAAGGGTCGGGTCCCATATAAGTTCGACAGGTGAAGTCGTCGTCGTCGTTCACCTTACTACACCTTTGGGTGGGAGAGCAGGGGGAGAGGGTGAAGTAGTCGTAGCGTTGTGGTTGCTCTGATGCCACGAGTAAAGTTATTAGTCTTTTAGCAACTAAAGGAAATACGGTAGGCAAATACGGTGGGTAGCACTCCTCCTTTCTCGCTCGTTGTGCTTAAGCCGCTCCCAATTCCATTGACAGCGCGTTCCTGAACGACAGCTTCATGGTTAACAATGCGTAGGCTGACAGGCAACAATGAGGTGTCATAACCCGACAGTTATTTTTGAAAGGGGTTTTGTGGTATTTCTCGAAAGCTTTTGACAGCCTTAAACATGTAAAGCTTCTACATAAACGAAGCGTTCTAAACATTAACCCGAGAGAGCTCAGCTGCGTCGAATCTTAGTTTTCTTCTCGTTGCCAACAGCTAACCACTGCATATCTAACACGGCTACATTTGAATCAGGTGCACCACAAGAGTCCTCTTTTATTTTAATATAAACGATATACCGGACAACATTTCCTTAAAAATAGCTTATTCGCTGACGACAGCTTTATAGAGCGCAAATGTAATACTGCCCCTATTGCAAAACCCAGCGCCACTGGGTACCAGCGTCCAGTGCCGTGCCTGATTATGGGCCCAGTGTCGCGCTGGATACTGGGCCGCTGGAGCGGCGTTTTACTGGGAGGCGCTGGGTAGTCAAGCGGAAAACGGCTCCACAGCGTTAAAACGGCGGTGCCTACCTGCCATACATAAATATACTAGTAAAGAAAGCGATATAGAAAGCATTAGTTCAAAAAAAAAAGAAAAGCCGTATGAAAAAAAAACGCACCACCATCGGGATGCGAACTCGCCACTTCTCGATCACCAAGCGAGTACTCTACCACTGCGCCATACTGAAACTTGTCAACCTCGCTGTAAAAGGGCTAGTCAATAGAGTAACACAGCCTTTTGTTTCCTATTTTGCTGTCGCATACTTGGACGCGGTCTTCCTTTCCAAATCAAGCCTGCTTCTCTATTAGACACAAACAAAGGGTTGCCGGCAACGAATGAAATGCCCAAAATAGGAAGAGCGCTAAGTTTCTTTAAGAATTATCGTCTTAACTCCGAAAAATATCAAATGGCCCGAGTAGCAGCGTACAGTTTGACGGCTGTTACTGACGATTTTTGATAGCCGTTTCTCGCCCTTGCTAATGATCAACTTATACAGAAGCTTTATGATGACTGGTTCGATAAACACGCGCGCAGATGAATTCATATCGAGTAGTTCTCTCGCGCGAGCGACGATATTACCGCGGGGCGGGCGTGCGCGCGCCTGTATACAGATTTGCAGTTCTATCGATACCTGCAACTATAAAACCCCTCAGCAAAAACAAATACAATTCGCTGAAAAAATATGCCGGTGTGTTAGTTCACGAACGCGTACCAGTTGACAGGTATGTGTTCTGACGTATGAGTCAGAGAAGTACCGGCGAGTGCAGCCGGCTGCTTTCAGTGAGGCTGCGTCAGTTGCTGAAAGCGCGTCACATCGATGGTCATCGCTCCTTGTGCAGACACCGTGCACAAGAAAAAATGGCTAAATTAGGTTAATGGATGTCCATACTGTACTTTACAGTCATTCTTACACGTTGTAATTGCGTGTATTTAAACCAAGATGCGCCGGTGGCATGTAGACGGACTCGGCCGGTACGCTAGGCCTAACGCTCGCTGGGAGCAGCACTGGGTAGAACCCAGGGCTGGGCAAAGATACTTTGAAATTGTATCGCGATACGATACAAGATACTCAGACAAGAAGTATTGGAGATACAGATACAAGATACTGCCGCAATAATTGTATCCGATACGATACTTGGCGATTGTATCTTAAGATACTTCGATACATTATCAAATTTGTTATTATATCTCCATATAATGTAGCAGCAAACGCCAATGTACGAAAATGTCGCTTGAAAATTTCTTAACTGTGACCTATCTTGTTTCACTTGAATGAAATGTCTGTTAGTATCTCGAAAGTATTGCCCTTCATCTCAAAGTACATTAGTTTCCATCCAAAACAACTTATTGGGGTTTGTTTTCGCTTCTTCACAGGACAACCCTTTATACACTTCGCTGACAGCGGTTCTTGCTTGTTATTTTTGCAATTGATGGGAGTCACTGCTCAACTTGCCGACCAGCTAGCGGGTTGCCGTATAATCACAATAATTTCAATAAAAAGCCTTCCCACGACGGCGCAAATACTGGTGTGGACTTTTACCTTGTCCGTAAAAGACAGCTTGCACAAAACCGTATATCGTGACAGGTGTACAGCAGCAGCGGCGCTGGTAGCGACATTTTCTTTTTTTTTCTTTTTTTTTTGGGGGGGGGGGTGCGGGGTGGAACGCATGGTGTATACTAGAGGTTTCAGACCTTTCGCTAGCGGCCCGGCCCACACACATGACCGTCTTCATCCCATTTGTTTTTATTTTCGAAATAAGTACGTTCGTGAGCTGCACAGACATGATTGGTCTCAAGCATTCCTTTCGTGAGGAACATGTGGTCACCATGTGCTGAAACATAACCGTGGAACAAAAACTCACTCAGTCCTTGTCTTTCTTGTCTTCGTGGTCCGTCTTCATTTGCGCTGAAGTTCTGTTCCTAAATGCTATGCACCAACTAGGCCCAACAAAAGTTTTACTGAAAAACTCACTCGTTTTGTACATCGGTATCGATGTTTCTCGAATCCTGACTCCAAATCCCCTTCAGAAATGGCCTATATATGAGATATGGGAAAGGCTTCCTTTAAATCGTAATTTTGTTCAAACTCTCTCCCACCATCCTCAGTGTACCGGCCCTTGCAACTAAATTTAGCGACTGCAGCCCGCTGGCTAGAAGCTGAGTTTGAGACCCCTGGTGTATACGCAGATGACGTAAAACTGCAATGAATATTCATATTCTACTTATCTGCTGGCGTAAAGGATTCTTTGTTGATAGACTCACTAACGTGCAATCTTATTAGCAATTTTTCTTCAACGAGAGAACATGTGCAACACAGAAGCATCTCAGACGTATTGTATAGTTGCATTCAGCGTCGCAGGACGCCGCCGCTATTGGCGCTATTGCCGCTTTTAGCTCACATTACGTAGCGATTAGTAATACGAAAAATATTTAAGAAGGCCTAAAAGAGGAAAACAAATATAAGCAAAATAGAGAGGTGGTTGTGTGTCAAACATTAACATTGAATGAGTACAGAAACACAATACAGAGGGCGCCCTTAATATCTATGAGCATGGAGTATCGTGAACTTACCTGTTGAGACAATAGAAAATTCGGTGCCTATGGAAAATTGCCTGAAACGGCTCGTTGGGGCGCTCATGAGTAAAAGGGAGCATTCAGTAAAACAACGTTTCTCGAATCCCCTTCCTAACATCTTTAAGGTGGCTCCTAATGATTTCCATTATTATAATGCAAACTCAATTTCGCAATTTTCCTAAGCGGTAAGCAGAATGTTTTGTACTGTATACTCAAGCACGCCCACATAATTATATATTTGTTTTCAAAATTGCCTTGGCAACGTGTAAAACAGTAGTAGAAATAAAGCAGACAGAAGAATAAAGCAGAGATCTTATTTCGAGAGCGCGTTACAAAAGACCTACTGCAGTGACCAGACCGGACAAACAGTGCAGAGACCTAGGTAATGTACGGGATGCAGAATGACAGCTAAGAAAGCACTAGTGCAAATAATGACATTATGATTTCATAAATTCTTTGAACAAATGTAGCAGGAAGTGAAAAATACGGTACGCCAAGATATTTTCACTTAGATAAACGCTTGCTCTTTTAGATCTAGTTTCAGTACCAGTGGGGCTAAAGTTGTTAGAATATTATTTGCATATAACTTAATTCACTGCATGCAAGTCAAGCTTACATCCACGAGATCCTCCAAAAAGCTCGCCGAAGAATTTCCAGGAACAGATGACGCTCTCCTGACTAAGCTCCGAGAGAAGTATGTAGGCCCGGTCACTACTCCCCCGTGCACCTTACCATACCGAGGGCAAGAAAATGCAGCGCTCGACGCACCGATAACCAGGTCAGAACTATTTGCTGCAGCCCAAGCAGCAAAGCGCAATACTGCCCCCTGACCTGATCAGTTAACAAACGCTATGATCCGGAACCTGAGCGACGAACACATCGAACAGCTTACTCGGTATTTTAATGAACAGGTATGGGAGAGAGGAGTGGTTCCACAACATTGGAAGGAAGCCAAAATCGTCCTTATTCCGAAACCAGGAAAAACTCACGCCCTACAAAATCTCAGACCAATATCACTAACATCCTGCCTTGGCAAATTATTTGAAAAGGTGATTCACACACGTCTCACGTCTTACATCGAAGATCGAAACCTTTTTCCAACTAACATGTTTGGATTTCGCCAACATTTATCAACGCAGGACGTTTTCCTACTCCTTCGGGAGGAGGTCCTTTGCAATACCACGGTTGGTACAGAGCATCTCGTCGTAGCTCTTGATTTGAAAAGCGCATTCGACACTATGTCACATGAGCTCATCTTATCTGAGCTAATTGACATCGGTTGTGGGCAAAAAATCTATAACTACGTCCGCTCTTTCCTGACCGCTCGCACTGCTACAATAGGCATAGGCACTACGCGCTCAGATCCTTTCCACATGCCCAATAAAGGTACACCGCAGGGGACGATACTCTCCCCACTTCTCTTTAACATCGGCATGAGGCGCTTAGCCAAATACCTCGACGGCATTCCAGGGCTAGGGTATGCGTTATATGCGGACGACGTTACCCTATGGGCCGCCAGTGGCTCTTTAGGACAAAAAGAACAAATCCTACAAGACGCAGTGACCGCTGTTGAAAACTTCGCTCGCCGCAGCGGAATGAGCTGTGCCCCCGAAAAATCTGAATTTATTAGAATCCGAGGCCGAGGCCGTGGAATTCACGAGCCGGTCAACCTCTTTCTAGGAGACTACCAGATAAAAGAGGTACAGAAAATGCGAGTCCTCGGGCTCTGGCTTCAGAGTAACAAGCGAGTGGACCACACAATCAAAACTCTCCGAACAACGGTGAAGCAGATCTCCCGTATGATTTATAGAGTCACCTATCACCGAAAAGGTTTCAAGGAAGCTGAGACGCTCCGGCTTGTTCAGGCTTTTGTCCTCAGTCGGCTGACATATAGTCTTCCTTTCCAGGACCCCAATAAGACAGATCTAAAGGCCCTAGATGCCTTGATCCGAACATCGTACAAAGCGGCTCTCGGCCTACCTATCGGAACATCCACTGAACGCCTAGAAGCCCTCGGTATCCACAATAATTATGAGGAGCTACGCGCGGCAGTGCTCATTTCTCAACGCGAAAGGCTTAGCTTAACCACTCCTGGAAGAAAATTGCTATGCCGTGTAGGTTACCCATCTCGTCCTCAGTATGCGGGAGAAGAACTGGAGTCCATGGCTAAACAGGTACGTGAAAGGATCTTAGTAGCCCCTATTCCCAAAAACATGAGCCCACAATACCACAAAGGTCGTAGAAGCGCTCGAGCTCGCAAGTTACAGCGGCAGTTCGGGGGAAATCCTGACACGGTGTACACAGATGTGTCCCGATGCGGTACCAACAAGCACACCCTCGCAGTCGTAGGAGCGGCCGCAAGGCAAGGGCTTCTGACATGCGCCACTACTCGAGCCGCGTCCGCGAATACCGCAGAAGCTTCAGCCATCGCGCTAGCTATTAAAACTAAGGATATCCTGGGACAATCATCACTTATTCTTACCGATTCCAAGGTCGCATGTAGACTCTTTCTCACCGGGAGACTACCACACAGCACCATTCGCCTATTAGGACCCGACCTAACGCAGGACCATGCGATCATCTGGTGCCCGGCTCACGCAGGACTCGATGGCAATGAGAGAGCGGACGGCGCAGCTCGTGCTTTTATCAACCGAGCGGCCGACCACTCCGACGAAAGCCCTTTCTTACCGCGAGACATCCTTGAGCACCAACGGCTTGAGCGACGACAGTACAGTCCACCACACCCTGATCTATCCGGGCGGGACTCTTACGACTGGCGCCGCATACAAACACATACATATCCGAACCTTTCTTTGAAACATGCCATTCACCCCACAATGTACAGTGATAGCTGTCCGTGGTGTGGAGGCAGGCCCACTCTCGCCCACATAACGTGGGATTGCCAGAACAGGCCACCCGAAATTAACTCGCCGCAAATAGCCGGCAAAATTTCCGGAAGGGAGCAGTGGGAGACTTTGCTCGCCAGCGGGGATCGGGTGGTGCAACTAGCACTCCTCGACCAGGCGCGGCTGGCCGCTCAAGCCAGTGGAGCCCTGGAATAGGGGCCCCACCCACCCGCTCCCTAAACACTTTTTTCTTTTCTTTATTCCCTCAATAAACGTTTTGATATATATTCCAATCGCTGATATGTAAAATCCACGCGACGCAAAGGAACCCTATTCTTGCACGCATCACATTTCGTTACGGAGCAAGACGCAAGACGCAAGAGAATCTTCAATAACGACACTGTAGCAATACCAAAATTTGCGCGATAGTACGCGCAAATTTTGTACGAGTACGAGATAGTACGAGATAGTACGAGTACGCGGCGCAGGACAGTTGCTAAGAGGAAGTGTCGCGGCACTGCGCAACTCAAAAGAAAAAGAGATCGAGAAAACAAAAGGTACGTGGGCTAGGCGTAGATGTCCGCGCGCTTGTCGTCCTTATCTTCTGCCCTCACTGGAGGACTCTGGCGGAAAAATAAAATTGCGTCACTGCCCTAAGACTTATTCAGATGGCTTAGTGGCGCCAGTACCAGCTTGAGAAGCGAATATTGGCCAGCGATAATTGTTTCGCACGGTTGTGTTGCGATAAAAGTATCTTGTATCTTAAGATACACGATATATTATCGAATGTATCGGAAATACAGATACAGATACTCGTCTTTCGAGACGTATCGCGATACAGATACAAGATACCCCTAGAGTATCTAAGATAGTATCTAAGATACATGTATCTTCGATACTGCCCAGCACTGGTAGAACCGATCTCAGCGGAGATGAGTTGCGATCGTTGAAGCTTCCGCATTTTGGCCTCGGAAACTTTTTATCTGTTACCTAACGTATAGCTGAAGTAAATGGAAGTGCAAGAATTGCCCGAGACGGCTTTCCGGTCTGGCGATATCGAACGACGGCTCTTTTTCTGGCCTCCGTTGGGAGAGGTCGCGAATCCAGAGCTGATTTGCTTCTTGCCAACTGCACGGCAATGTAACGATTTGCTCTGCATGTTCAGACCTATAAACATTACAATATATGGACTCATTACCGCAACACATCACGGATGCAAAACTGATATATATGCGGGGCATGGACAAAATGTTTATTCCTGTACGTGCTTCGCAAGAATTAACGGCGTTATCGGCACTGCATGAATAAAAAAAAAGCGTGCTGGAAAGCAAAATGATCAGTGTTCGCTGCTTTGGGTTATTAACATATTTTTCTTCACATTCGACCGGGAAACATTAAAATTGACCGTGATTTCGCATATCACGTACGTATACATCATGAAAACAGTGCGCATCTCATCGTCTTTCTTTGCCAAGCTAGAATTTGTGACACATGCTTGGGACCTGTTAGGATAGCCTCTATCGGTGCCATCGAATCAAACATCCGATATTAAACGATACCGAAGCATTTCGCCGCGCACAATACTCAAGGCAGCGCGCGGCACTGGCAGAAACAATACAGGCTCCAGTATGTGCCAGCGCACGCCAGTGAAAATTCCAGCGTGTCCAGCACTTTCCAGTGAGCGCCAGCGTCACAGCGGCAAAGCCAGTGCCCCTACCAGTACAACCCAGCTCTTTCGCAGTGAGTTCACCGGAGTCCCAGTGAATCTAAGCGTGTACCAGTGTTCCCAGTGCGATCCAGTGCCAAAAAACGTACTGGTATGACGCTGGGGGTACTGGAACGGCGCTGGTTTTTGCAATAGGGGCTTCTGTCGTAACGACCCTTCAGCTTGAGTTAAATAACAAATATAACTGGTGATTCACATGGTGCGTGGAGCTTAACATTAATAAATGTAAATCTATGCGCACCTCACGTTCTACGAGACCTGTGCTGCCTTGGGCCTCAATGACTGCCCCCTTAAATTTGTTACACGCTAACGCTCTTTAGGCGTTCATATAATTAACGATCGTTATTGGAAGCAGCATATACAGTACCTAATATCTAAAGCTAAGCGCTCCTTAGGATACTTGAGAAAGTTTTCCTTTGTTCCATTAAAACGAGTGTTGTGTAGAACCCACGTCCGGCCCCAGTTGGAATATGCCTCACTGTGATGGTTTGGTGCGTCATGTCGCAAGGCTTATGACGCGATGAGGATGAAAGGGACGGTGTGTGACAGAAAACACAATTCTATCATGTGACAGACACATATAAGATAAATGACCTTGAAACGAGCCCCTGCATGGCGGTTCTTGAAGAAACGAAAAAAATGGACATAATAATACTAGAATTGCTGGGGTTTAAGGTTTTTTTTTATTTCTTCATATGCGCAACAATACGACATTGTCATGGTGCTTGTGGCAAAAGGTGACGTTGAAAGAAACGTCGCCTGACTAGGCGTCTAGCATTATAAACGCGTTCACCGCACAGAATAATCGCAAGCGTGTGGTACATAATATACAGAAAAGTACTAACACTAACGGGTAAACAATAGAAATGACATGTAGACAATGGTGAAATTGCATAACACGAAAATATGACTATAACTTAGTGCAAGATACATCACATACAGAAAGAATACAGAAACAGTGTCCTGAAAAAGAGAGCTACTGACCTCTCGACAGTAATGGCAGTACAGAACACAAATTAAAATCAATCAATAAAGAAATACTATAAGAGTTCACGGGCATCACAATCAAGGAAATATTGTTTGGATAGCTTGCTGAATCTTACCAGCGTGTGATATGCAGTAATACATGACATTAAATCCTTGCGGGTATTTAGAAGATTTAGAATTTGCCACTTTAATAACTGTAGTCCATAATTTGTTCTGGTCTTTGGCATAATGAATGCCGAATGTCTGAAGTGATACTTAGGGGAAATATTACTATAAGCAGATAGAAACTTTTGAGAATCGGCTTGAGAATAAATGCGCTCGGAGAGTCGATGAGCATACATCGCACGGATACTGTGTATACGATTCACGATGCAATAGGAGGTTACATGTTCATGATTTGATGAATTATGAACAAAGTGGAGAGCATTCTTTTGCATAATGAATAAGTTGTTATAATTGTTTTCACATGCAACCAAAGAAGTATGCAATAATGAAGACGGGAATGTATCAAAGAAAAGTAAAGCTGTCGTTTAAGGTATGTAAGCAGTACGTTTCACATACCCATTGTTTTGGAAATACTGTGTATCATGAACCCTATGTGCTTAGTCCATCGAAGGTTTTCCTGGAACTGAATTCCCAGAAACTTGTATTGCGTGACACGCTATTTGTTCACTTCGAAATGTAATGGCATGATGCAAGATCACCGATTTATTAATAGCGTGAAATACCATAAACTTCGTTTTACTGACATTCAAATGTAGACGATTAGTATATAGCCAATCTGATAAATTCTGTAGCCAGGAATTTACCAATGGTACGAGAGTAGCTAAGTCGGCAGAAGAATAGAATACGCTTGTATCATCTGCATAAAGAACTATATCTGGGGTTAATGGAATTGAAACTATGTCATTAATGTAGAGAAGAAATAATGTTGGTCCTAGAATTGATCCTTGAGGGACGCCGTACTTAATTGATTGTAAGTCTGATTTTGTGTCATGAATACCAACAAACTCTGCTCGATTTGACAAATAGCTTTGAATTAAAGTCAGAGACTTACCACGTATTCCATATATTGGTTACTTAGTAAAGAGGATATCGTGTTTGATAGAGTCAAATGCCTTCTTAAAGTCTAAAAAGATGCCTAAGGTATATAAGTGGTTTTCCATGTTGCATAATAATTTTTCTTTGATATAAAGTAACGCACTTTCCGTCGATTTACCTTTTTGGAATCCGTGTTGATGATGTGATAGCAGGTTGTGCCTGTGTAAATATTTTACGAATCTTGAATGGATAAGTTTCTCTATTATTTTCGAAAAACACGGCAGTACAGATATGGGCCGGTAGTTATTAAAATCGTGAACTGAGCCACCTTTATGCAATACAGCCATTCTCGCGATTTGCATCTTATCATGAAATACTCCAGTAGACAAAGTAACATTGGCTATGTTAGATAATACTACACTTAATATATCGGAAACAGTTTCGATAGGTGGTACCTTAGTGCCATCAAGGCCTGCTGAGCAGTTGTTTTTTAAGCTAAGAATAATCTTTAAGATTTCACTCGGTGAAGTGAGCCTAGCACCTTGTTTCACTCGAAGAAACAAGGTGCTAGGCTCGGAAGTTTTAATATACAAGTCAGCATCATTTGAACTACTCTCCGAGTCGAATGACCCAGATGTGAGGAAGAATGAGTTAAGTTGATTGGTGAGATCCTTTCCAGGTATAAATCTGGTTACCTGAGACAATTTGAGTGGGTAGAGTAGATGTGTATTTTTTGAAATGTCTTTTAGAGTTGACCATGTTCTACGGGGATCAAAATGTATTTCGGCAAATTTGTTTGCATAATACTGACGTTTTGATTTTTTTATATCAATTTCCCTAACTTGTTTCTAAAACGCTTAAATTCTGCAAAGATTTCTATTTCTCTAGTTAATAATTACCTTTTGAAGAGCCTGTTCCGTTTCGATAAATGTTTTGAAAGAGAGCGGGTTATCCAAGGTTTTCTAGCTTTTTTGCATTGACGTCTCAAAGTTACGGGGAGAGCGTGATCATACAATTCACTTAATTTATCTAGAAATGTATCATATGACGCATTAGGGTCATTTTTGTCTTTTAATAGCTCCTTCCAGTTCACTGCTGACACTAACGCACGAAACTCTTCAATTTTATCTGTGGTTATGACCCTTCAAAGTGTGGCAGTAGTAGACCGCTCGAGGGACTGACCCGATGATTTGGGTACCGCACAATACAAGGATAAATGACCACTTAGGTCACAATTGATAACACCAGCACTAGTAACACTGCCATCTGAGGTAGTTAAACACTGTTAAACATAACGTCCCAAAGCCACTATATGATTACGAGGGACGCCATAGTGGAGGCCTCCAGAAATTTCGACCACCTGGGGTTCTTTAACGAAAGAAATAGACAGTCTTAAAGGTCTCAGAAGTCCGGTTCCTTGGGAAGTGAGGTTCGTTGCGTCCCCCCTGCGATGCAGGCCGCATTGTCGGCGCGGAAGGAACCGCCACGCTCACGCGAAGGCGCAAGCAGTAGGAGGCCACAACTCGCTAGACGCGGTAACCGGTCGCTCCGGCTTCTCGAACACGCTCGGTGTCCCACAGGTTCCAAAACGGCAGCAGGTATCTCCCATACCTCGCGCCAGGTCACGCCACGGCACGCGTGGTTCAGTCGCTCGAAGACAGGAGCCCGGCCTTCCGAACTTCGCGCATAGATGCGGGTTTCCAGTAGAGTTTCTGGCCCGGTTTTGTTGGCGCTCCAACCAGCTCTCTTCTGCGCGAGCCTTTTTTTTTTTAACACGAAAGCGCTTTATGCCGGCGTCAACCGGAGCTCCACTGACGTATTTGCGTCTCGGATATGACGTGGTAAAATATATAGGCTAACAGATGGCAAAGAAACAACTAGAAAGAAAAAGTTCCATCACCGGGGCTAAAGTGGTTGCCTGGGCGAGTTGGTACGACATATTGGAGGGAAACAGCGCGAAAGACGAAAGACCAGGCCGAGAAGGACACAAACAACAGCGCTGACTTACAACAAAAGTTTTATTCGTCAAACCACGCATTATATACCTGCGCAGTTGAAAACGAAAAGAAGAAAAAAAGCATGACATGTCGAAGATACAAAACTAACAGAAAGATCACCAAAAAGCTTGTCACATGCATTGTTTCTTCTTTTCGTTTTCAACTGCGCAGGTATATAATGCGTGGTTTGACGAATAAAACTTTTGTTGTAAGTCAGCGCTGTTGTTTGTGTCCTTCTCGGCCTGGTCTTTCGTCTTTCGCGCTGTTTTCCTCCAATCCATCACCGGGGATCGAACTTACGACCCCTCGCTCCGCGGCGCGAAACAACTCGGCCACAGATGGCACGTTCTTCAGCATACTGACGGCGGGCTATTTATATACTCCATGTGCCGGTGGCAGTGCTCAGAGATCGGTGGCACTTCAGCGTGTTTTCGTTATCACTGGCAAGGTGGTGCGAATGGCTCGAAGGGCGCTTTTTAAAGGTCGTCGCCCCAGGCGTTGAGATGAGCGTGCGCCTTTACAAGGCGTGGTCGCTCGTGCGTGCACGGTTATCTCGTGATGGCGGTGGCTTGTACGTCTTGTGTTCTCACCACTAGTTTGCTTTGATGTTACAGAAAGCACGAAGACCACTTCGCTCACTGCAGCGGCCGCTTTTGCGAAAAGAGCGCGCAGCTCTCACATAAATAGGTTAGGACTGTGACAGCTCGCGCTCATTCTGTGTATACATGTGCGCTCATTTTGTTCGTTCTCCTTTGTGTTTGAGCAGCGCTCTTTAACTGTCGAGCAGTGACAGTCGTTAGTTCTCGCTCATCCTATGTATGTTCTTTCACTGCGTCCTTTCTGCTTGCGCAGTGCGTTGCAAGTTTCGCGCTGCTTGCCGTTCTTCGCGTGGCATTACAATTTGTTGCCAAAACATTCATTCCTTCACCCTTGTGGCGAAAGAATGCACAACAAACGCTCAACTACGTCCGTGAAGACATGGTTCACTTTCGTGTTACATCGATTCCTATGACAGGGGGATCAGCCATGTTATTGGTATTTTCAGAGGCTGGTGAGGAGCCCATTAACGCGTTGTCGTTTACATTACGAATGTCTATTCTCGACGTTTCTGAATAAATTGTGAATCACCTGTGGTGCATACCCGCATACCACGCTCCGCGGTATGCGTTATGTGCCACACGTGACTGGAAGAAAGGGTTTCATGACGTACACGATATGATGACATGATTTACACGTTATTCATATCGCGACTAGACAGTCATGTTCGTCATACCATCATGCCCCCCTATGCCGACGTTGGTTTATACCAAGTTAACGACGCGACCACGAGAGCACCCCGACGTAGGCGGATAGATAGATAGATAGATAGATAGATAGATAGATAGATAGATAGATAGATAGATAGATAGATAGATAGATAGATAGATAGATAGATAGATAGATAGATAGATAGATAGATAGATAGATAGATAGATAGATAGATAGATACCCTACTGAAAATTCCTATATATACAGGACCCATACATATGATGTTATTGGATACAGGTCGTATAGGGGATACGGCTTTATAGGTGATACAGGTTTATAGGTGATATAGGTTGTATAGGTGATATAGGTCGTATAGGTGATACAGGTAGGTTGTTTATATGGGTGTTACAGATGATATGGGTAACGTGGGCCGAATCAGCGATTTGGGTCACAAATGACGTGCAGCAAAAGAACATATTGATAAAGACATGCCAGTTTATGAAGCGTGTAATAAAAGCAAATATATACAGCAATTCAAGCTATAATGATATCTAGCAGCAGTCTAATTATAAGAATGCAAGAATTCACTGTTGCACTTACATACATACTTGAAGAAAACGATCAGGCAAGAATATTTGGTAACTGATTATTTATTTAAATCTTTAAGCATCTCCGCAATAAAACGGCACCATACACGCACATGCACAGTGATGCAGATGCAGCTGATTTCTTCATTGTGTAAGCTGCAGCGGACCTTCGGTGTTCTGTAAAGTGTTCAAGTCAAAATGGAAAACACAGATCTGTTAACATCTATATTTATTTTTACGAAAACTTCAATAGGGCTGAATGCCATCATTTAGTTGACGTAGCACCTGTTTCCGAATAACCAGGGCAAGGCCTGCCTGTAAGAAATACAAAAAAAAGAGAGAAAATCTTGTCATAAAAAATAAAATAGCTAGAAGAGGACGGTTTAATAATGTAAACCACAATAGTTACGTAGTTGCATACTGATACAACATCCAATGCACAATACTTTTTTTCAGTTTTCATGACTTTCGAGTAGAACGCACGAAGGCAGTGAAAATGATAAACTTACCTTCAAAGATAATCAACAGAGGCGCGTTGTTTGGAGATCCAGCAAATACAGAAAATGTTGATGGCACATCATGGTGACGGTATCTGTCTCTGCAGCTTTGCAGAAGGGAAGCTGCGATGGAGTCTTGCATGTAGGCTGAGGTGTCCATTTTTCCGCAGGAAAGTTGCGATGCTGGGTCTGATGAACAACCGTTCCGCCGAAACAAACTTCCGTGTACGGCCACAATTGCAGCACATGAGCGAAGTAGCTTCTTCACACTTTCGCTGATAGCCTGTGCACATCGCGGTACTCGATGTCCACGAAATCAGAGCGAGAGAGATCGCAAGTGACGAACACGATCCGCACTCGTGACGCTGGTGAGCAATTCTGAAGAAGAAAGTGCGGCGCGGAGGGATACACAACAAGAACTAAAGTGAACGTCAGAAATTTACACTGGTGTAACTGCCAATAAATTCTGCGAAGCTTGTTTGTGAACTATCAAGTTTTCATGGCTCAATATTAGCACCCTATAAAATACAAATTGATCTTTTCTCGCGTTATTTTCTTGATCGCAACAGTAGACGGGCCTCCTTGCACCTGTGCAGCGAAAGTTTGCGACATGCGTTCTCAGAATTCTTCCCCGCTCATGGTCTCGCCACGTGCAAAGACTACCGCCCGCGACTTACCAGACAGGCGAGTTTCGGAACAATAGGGCGCGTCTTTTCCCCCCACGGGGGACAGCAGCTTAAAAATGCACGACCGTTGAAAGACACGTTCGTCGAATCCGCATTCTTTTCGCGTAAGCCGGCTACCACGACGTGTTTTATCCCCGTTTTTATCGTACTTCTCATGAATAAATAGTAATAAAATAATAATACTAAAGACACTGCCTGTCAAAGCATTGAATACACATTCCGATAAACCTTGAATCAAGGGTATTTTTGCTAATTTTGGAAGGCAGCATTTTAGCGCATCATTGAAGCAAATGCACGTGTCGCACTTCACCGCGACACGATCCGTCTACACAGTTCAGAAAGACGTGCGCCGCACAGTCAGTGCCTGAAAGCATATGCTTGCATGCAGTTTTATATAATACAATGCTGCTCGACTGAGTGCTGTAACTGTATCCTCAAGTTTGGTTTATGCCTAATTCAGGACCCTTATTAACGAACGTGTCTTACAGAAAAAGGGAAAAATATGCGTAAGAGAAAACTGCAGCCAATAGTGGTGCTGGCCATATGACAGACACACGCACGCACGCACGCACGCACACACACACACACACACACAATAAGTTGTGTGAATTCTACCCCAAAAGCTAATGTAGGTGTCAACATCCCTCATTGAGGGCGCTCAATACTAGGTCAATTAAATGTGTAGTGACCGTGGGTCAATTAAAACTTTCCTAATGTATGTCAATTAAAAATAAAATGAGTGAGAGTCAACTGAATATTTCAAGCCTAATGTCAATTCAATGTTTATTGAGGGCACTCATTAGAAGCTGCCGTTTAATTGACCAGCTATTGAGTCAAAAAGGCCTCGGTTCGGGGTCTGTTGACACGCAAAGTGCATTTTTGTAAGGGGTGCGCGTGCAAGAAGATGTTGTAAGAGGTGTAGATGAAAGCGGATGATTATGTGCTGCACTGCCACTTGTCAAGATAAAAAAAAAGCCAGCTGGTTCGAGAGCTAGATTGAGATGAAAGGGAATTTGAAGCATAACATTGAGAATTAAGTGCTGTCCTTTCACTTATAAAGATAAAAAGGCGAACTATTGATCAGGAAGAGATTGTGAGAGGTTTGAATGAGAGCGGATGAAAGAAAACAACTCCTGTGTTGATCCTATATGCCGCCATATAGGTCCTGGGCGGCCCTATTTGTATCCTACAACCGCCATATGGGTCCTCTGGAGGTCCTATTTGAGTCCTATATACCGCCATATGGGTCCTCTGTAGGTCCTACTTGCGTCCTAAACCGCCATATGGGTCCTGTTTAGGTCCCATTTGGATCCTGTTTGGATCCTATATACCCCCACACGGTCCTATACAATTCCTATATTTAGTCCTGTAAGTCCTGTATAAAACCATACGGATCCTGTATGAAACCATATAGGTTTTTTCAGTACGGTAGATAGATAGATAGATAGATAGATAGATAGATAGATAGATAGATAGATAGATAGATAGATAGATAGATAGATAGATAGATAGATAGATAGATAGATAGATAGATAGATAGATAGATAGATAGATAGATAGATAGATAGATAGATAGATAGATAGATAGATAGATAGATAGATAGATAGATAGATAGATAGATAGATAGATAGATGCGCTCAAAGTGCTTTTGGTTGGCTTTGAAAGCTGCGCATTTAAGAAAGACAGCAGTGCGCCCTGATCGCATCCACTATTCAATGCTAGCACATCTCTCCGAAGCATCGACAAAAGCTCGACTTACTTTATTCAACGGAATATGACATTTAGGTGTGTCGGCATGTTGGTTGTTCATGTCGAAACAGTTACAGCACAGCGCTTCGTCTTCCGTTCCCTCTGTCCTGTCCGAAATTTTCTGCGCCTTAACTATTTTGACATAACATAGCAATCTGAAACGATACCAAAACAGTGGGAAATGTAATAGTAGTTCTATTTCGGTAAGCTGGTAAGCCGCCAAATCTCCGAGCATCGCTCAAACCGGTTGCTTTGCAAGAACGTGCGATAGTATTATAAATTGTAGACTGTCCTTTATCCTCGATTCGAGAGACTTGGTAGATATTGATCAATGTGGATACAAAAAAAGTCGTTTATCTAATGATCTTCTTGTCCGACTGGAGCATGAAATACGACAGGCATTCTGATACAAGCCGCACTGTCTCGCGGCTTTCTTCGACCTAGAGAAAGCCAATGATATCTCGTAGAGATGCGGAATTTTGCAAGACCTCGTTAAACAATCTATCCGATTTGATGGCAAAGAGAACATTGCAGGTGCATTTGGGCTCAGTACGTTCACGTACACTCGTTCAGGAAAATGGTGCACCATAAGTCTGCATTCCAAGTACTACTCTGTTCACAGTGAAAATAAATTTATTTAATAAGGCCATGCCCCCTACAGTTATGCACTGTCTATTTGTTGACGACCTTCGTCTAGCTTCCCGCGCCTCGAACCTATCAACTTCTATCTAACGTGAATAAATGAAAGCTTTCGGCCGAGAAAACTGGCTTTTGATTCTCAAAACAAAAGTCTATTGCTGTTCTGTTTGCGCTAAAAAGAGTATTACACTCTGACCGAGTTCCGACATTAAACAACGTCGCGATGATGATGAAACATCAACACAAATTTCTAGTCGTGACATTCGACAAAAAACTGAACTTTCTGTCCCACATAAATACATTAAAACTCAAGGCAAATATACCACTTAGCACAAAGTTTCATCGCATAAGCACTGGAGTCCCGATAGACTGTGCCTACTGAACGTTTCTCGTTCTGTTGTACGCAGGATTAAATGCGAAGCATTTCTTAGCGAACCACAGACGCCTTGAGCGTTTCTGTCTACGTATCTATCTAGCCACCAACGTCTGGGCGCTCTCGTGGTCGTTTGCTTAACTTGACACGTACCAAAATTTGCGTGTGAGGTGATTAGTGTATGAAGAACATGTTGAGCAGTTCATGAAATGAATAGCTTGATATACTTGTCGCGCACGTCATGAAACCCTTTCCTTAAGTCACGCGTGGCACATACCCGTATACCACGGCCATCGAATGCGGGTATGCGCCGCAGATAATTCACAGTTTTTATCAACCCAGGAACGGCGACAACAGGCTTTAAAAAAACTTGCAGTGGCTTAGCTCGGCTATGCTAGGATATACGTAGCGTTAGCAAAGGTTCAGCAGAGTATTCTTAGGTTTCCAGATTGTCTAGGAATATTAGACTTCTTCTGTTCATTCTTCGTACGCTGAACCGCTAATTGCCAGGCAACTACTTCGGGATCCGATGAGATAAGCTTCTCAGCTCTTCTGCGCCACCGAGCAGCATTTGCGCTCTCCTTCTCCATGGCGTTACCCACCTGCAAACGCCAGTCAGAGGCGCTATCAAGCGGCCCCAGCGCAGTGTCAGACGGCGACTGCACAGCGAAGGCGAATAGCTGCGCGCGCGCCGGCGCCACTCTGTCTATGGCTACGACGTCACTCCTCTCGAATGCGGCGCAGACCAGCAGCGGCGAGCCACGCGCGGCGGTGGCGGAGTCTGCGCGCGCGCCGGCGCCAGCGTGTCTGCCGCGCCTACGACGCCACTCCTAGAACACTGCACGGGCCGTGATTTTCGGCCCGTGCCCGGCCCGTGCCCGGAACTCGTTCTAGTTTACCCGCCCGAGCCCGGCCCGGTGATTCAATGCGCGACCCGGGCCCGGCCCGAACCCGAGAAAAAATTTAGCCTACCCGGCCCGGCCCTGCCCGACGGCAGATCAGGCCCGACAGAGGCCCGATCCATAAACATAGGTGGTGTTGCCAGAACATAGAATCTACAGCAACGTGTTAAGTAGCAAATATCTACGCTTTGATGGCGAATGTTTGGTTAACAATTCTACTTTAACCTACGATAATTTCGTGTAAAAAGGGGCTCACGGTGCAAACAGCTGAGTGGACATACTGGGTACAATGAATGTTTGCTCGGCAATGGTATACCATTAATGTTTTTCTTTTTTTTTGCAAATGAATGGGGATCATCAAGAGCGTTTTGCAGTAGATATTGCAGCAAGAAAACCGATTTGTAGCATGAGTTCAGTTTCGACAGGAAGTGCAATAAAAACGGAGGAGACAGAGAACAGAACTCTCTCTTCAATATGTTTTTATTGCGCTATTTATTGAAACGTAAAACATGCTCCAACGTTAAATGCGATCGTGCACCCGGCTTCTGGATATGTAACACCCGTCTTCAGCATTGTAGCACCTTGCCACAGCAAGATAGAGGAAGAAAGCCAAGTTTATTACCTCGTGGTAAATACACTAACCTAGATAAAAATTATAACCAACGGTGTGCACCACGTGTAATTTTAGAAATACGTATAGGCAGCTAAAAGGACGAAAAAAGTATTTGTGATAGAATTCTTTTCATATATCACACCATTGCTACTATATACAGTCCATAAGTCTTTTTTTGCATATTTTATAGTTTATTTCTTCACGTGTTATTGTGCAAAAAATTAAATTATCTAGAGATTCCGGCTTTAAGCACGCCATGCACCGTTGCATCACATATCCTGCCCCGCTAAAATTTCCCGCACTGCATGCGCTTGCCGCAAGGATACACATCTGCCTTGCGAATTGTGAAGGTGTCGGCAGTCGTTGCTCTTAACTTCCACAACAGGAGCAAATTTAGGATGTGTTTGTGGACCTTTGCAGAATAAACGTAGCTGTGCAGCTTATCCCTTCATTTCTATCGTTCCCGAACGTCGCGACACTGTTTCAGTATCGCCTATAAAATTCCTCTTTGAGGGCTTCTCCGGGCAGTTTTCAGCAGTGTATGTTATGCACGGCTTGCGCCGCGCTCTTTTCTTTTCTGTTTTAATGCTCTATGCCTTCCTAACGATGCCGTACTGGTAGAAGCTGATCACTGGAATACGCGGTTAGGATTGGCAGGAGGCGGACGAAGTGATTTCGATCTATTTTCGGTGTTCGTTACAGTTTGGTAATAAAGGCTTGAATAAGCTTCTCGGCGCTTACTGATTGGATGCATATATTTTGAGGTAGAGGGACATCACCCGGCACGGAATTCGTAATTACCTTTTTTCAAGCGTGATATTTCGTCAAGCAAATATGTTTGGCCTGACGCCTTATGCTGTTTGAACCTATGCTATTCCTGCACATTCCTACGGTGTTGCGGCAGTATCATGTGGCTCTCACACTATACCTGTATAGCGCAGGGGACCCAAATACGCAGCCCGTGGGCCTCTCCCTAGAGGTCCGCGGCCCGCACATCACTGTCTTCGTCAATTTTTTTTTATTTTCTTGATAAGTATGCTTTTAAAGTTGTACTGTCACGAATATTTTCAGTTGTCCATTTTTTTGCGTCAATTGAAAGGTCAAGCCCTCAAGAGCCTAGAAAAGGTAGTGCTGAGCGCGAGTGCTAGTTTCGGTTCCTACTGTACCCTGATCGGGAAAGCTAGTTTCGCTGAGCGCGAAAGCTAGTTTCGGTTCCTACTGTACCCTGACGTCACAGCACGATAGGAGCTTCTCGTCACGTGCTCGCACAATATATATAGTGACGTTACCACGGCCGCTCCGCACCGTGGCTCCGTTCGTGACGCACAAGCGGCCATTTTGGAAGTTTTGATGACGCCCAAGCGGCCATCTTGGAAGTTTTGGTACCTAACGTCATCACAACTAGCCAGACTGCTGCGTGAAGTCACCAGAATTTGTACCGTAGCCTGACGTCAAGCTATTGTCGATGTCAGTAGGTGCGCCATGGAAAAATTGACTTCAATATCAAAATAAAATATCTTATCAGCATTTGCTGAGCTTCACACTTGCTCAGAGCCGTCTCTGCACACAGGATATTTGTATGGCAGAGTAAACTCGCCTGCGAAAAATGGTGTCAGTACCCGTGTAAGCTACACAGGCATGACAGGTCTAAAGCTTTGCTGTCGTGAGGCATCCCCTGCGGCTACTATGTGTTGATACCTAACCGTGAAACAAAACTCCATATTTCAAAATCTTCGTCCAGATTTTAGTCATGTTCAAGATAGGTATCGATATGTTGTTGGAATCCTGCCGCCAAATACCCTTCAGAAACGACCCATATGCGATATATCGCAAAGCTCTTCTTTTAAATGGCAACGTTATCTGACGTATGATACGACCTAGCCCCTCCCCCCAATAGCATTTTGGATATAAAATGATAACGAATGCATATAAAACACAGAATAACGACATGTTAACTATATAAGCGCCTGGTATATCTACTTTTAGCTCACCCGTTTAAGTTAAATCAAGTAGCCCCATATGCAAGGAGCAAAACAAGTTCAGTACTTGTCCCTAATAAAATTTCTCCAAATAGCTTGCCCCACATAAAAAGAGCGTTTTTTCGAGAGAAAATGTGAAACATATATGTATGCACAACGTATGCGGAACAAACTTGAAGGGGCACTAGAAAGAAAACAAATTTTTCTATTATCAGTAATTTACTATTTTGCAATTTCTAAATCACCACGCTCGCCGGGACAAGACTCTTGGTAAGTGAGAAAGCGCGCAAAACGATAAATACGGTTGGCGACGCCCCCTTGAAATTCGCGCAGCAGACGCCGTGACATCTCAGATTCCGACGGCGCCTAATGAGGCCTACGTAGTTCCTAATCACAAAAATGAAGTACATTGGCCTCTGAGGGGGCCATACACTTAACATACCGAGTATCAGGAAATTTTGTAGAGCCAATATCCCCCAAATACGACAAATACAGTTTGAAATCCGTGACGTCATGCTCGGAGTTTCGGCGCGAAATTTAAAAAGATGGAATTTCGACCTTCACTTTCTTGTCTGATAATAAAGTTATGATGGGGAAACGAATGACATTCCAGTTCTTAGAGTACACTTTATCAGTCTAAAACGATTCAGTGCTTCACTATAGTGTCCATTTGAGAACCGAACAAAGTCCAAGCCCCGCCCGACCCGAGCCCGCCACCTCAAACCCGGGCCCGGCCCTAACCCCGGAGCTTCAGGCCCGAGCACGACGCGGGCCCGCCGTGAAAGCTACTTTACCCGGCCCGGCCCGGCCTACGCGGGCCGGGCCGGGCCCGGGTTTTCGGGTAGGCCCGAGCCCGTGTAGTACTGTATCCACTCCTCCCGAACGCGCAGACCAGCAGCGGCGAGCCGCGCGCGGTGGTGTCGGAGAGCGCGTGAGATGCCAGCTCTGGTACAGTGTACTAGAAGGGGGCAGTGTAACGAACGAAGCGGCCGTGACGCATCTCGGGTGGTGCTCCGACGGGCGATCGTAGCGGCGGCGCTGTAGTCACTTTGCACTGAAGCTGTGGAGAGCGTCTGCATTTGGCGCGCGCGCATCGCAGCCCACGAAAGCGTGTAATCGCGCGTTTTGAGCGCGTTTAATGCATTAATGAGCTTCAATCGGTGTTTCAACGCCTGCTACGCGCCATGGTGCACGAGTGAATATGCAGGCGTGCCAAAATTGCGCCGAGATATTCCCTGTTGTTGGAGCCTGCCGACACCCAAAGAAGGTGACAATCGGATTTTGCGCACATGGATACAGCTGCTCACTGATTGCTGTGCGGTTTGCAAGCAACACTGCGAGCCGCGCTACACTATAAGTGACTACAAACACTGACTACGAAGAAACAACAAACCAGCGACGAAAGCCTACAATTCTTCTGCCGGCAGTCTCTGCGATATATCCAGAGCATTGATCCCTGTATGAGTTCCAATGCGCTCGACTGTTTCATGAGTAACCTGAGTACAAATGACTCTATCGCAATAATTATATTAGTGACGGCTGAGTTCTGCCAGTTTTCCGCTGTTTCTTTAATGCCGAAAGGCTATCTTGTTTCAACAGCGTGCTTCCGCGTTTACGATGCATCGGTTATGCGACCTCTGAGGGCGTAAAATACCAGGAATGCAAGCCAGGAAGCGGAGCCGAAGGCGCGTGTTCACCTCCGAGGCACAAACTTGATGCATCACGGCTTATCTCAAGCATTTGAAAATGCGCAGATGTAAATATAGCGGTTATTCTGCCTAAATTCATCACAGCCAGTTCTCCTTTTCAATGGACATCTTATATTGGTCTTTTCCTGATCTTCTATCGATGCTATTAGAAAAACTTCTTTTTGACAACGTTTTTTATTATAATTTCATTGCTTCATCTGTAAAGTATCAAAAGTGAAGCCAGGAGAGACGGTGGTGCTCTATGCTTTGCGAGATTATGTTATATATATATATATATATATATATATATATATATATATATATATATATATATATATATATATATATATATATATATATATATGTATATATGTGAGATGAAGTCACAGTGAAAAACGTAACATTTATTCTGAGCTTTCGGCCGGGGACTGGCCTTTATCAAAGACGACATTATGACGTTGCGTTGGGGTTTAAGTACAGATTGTCGCAACACAGACACAGATGCATACATCGTCGCGATTTGTTGGAACGGGACAAGGGGAGGGGTAAAAACAACAACCTATAAAAAAGAAAAAGAAAAGAAAGTGAGAGACATACATACTGACACACAATGTCGCATTTTGTTAGAACTTGACAAGAGGCGGAGTCAGAACACACAAACAAACAAGAAATAAGTAGCAAATAGACAGGGCGAAAGAAACAGGGCTACGTATGTGGCTCGGGGAAAAAAAAAGAAAAAAAAAACCGGTTAACGAGTGAACAAGGCAAGCACGGGATGAAAGGGAAAATGGTCACGGACGCCGGATGTTAACGCACAGCGCGTGTGTCTTTGTTCAGCGTGTTATCTTGTAGAAGCGCGCCGAAAGTGCGTGCCCACCCGTGCAGCTGAGGGATGGTGTTCGGTGTGGCCATTGAAGTCGACTGCTTACCTCGGGGGCCTTGCAGGCGCTGGCGGCACTCATCAAGGACCGCTCGCAAAGTCACAGATGCGGCTCGCTGGTGCGCAATATTGAGAACAGATGCAGGATATAATAGGACTTTTTAGGGGCGTAGTTGGTGCATACTGACAAAAATTACCTCGTGTTTGTTTCTTCTGTACCTTTCTTGTGTGTCGTGTCTGCATTGCGCCAAGCAATTCTTTTTGCCAGGATGCAGGATAGGCGGAATGAGGGCGTACATCAGACATTTACTTCAACAAATGAGCCATTATATGTAACCTGCATACATACACACACACACACACACACACACACACACACACACACACACACACACACACACACACACACACACACACACATATATATATATATATATATATATATATATATATATATATATATATATATATATATATATATATATATATAATCACGCACATACATACATATACACACACGTACGCATATCTAAACAACAACCGACGTTCAAGCTACCGCCAAACAAAGGTTTACAAGGTTGCATCATTTGTACACGGAGGAAGGAGCACGCACGCCGATTCACAAAGCAATGATAATGAAATGACGAAAATAATATTAATGAAGGAAATATGTGACTTTCTACACCCATAACCGTAATCACGTACACTTCAGAAATGAAAGGGATATGCATTCTTCAAATTCTGCATTCCGAATCTACACATGAGGGGCGTCGGTCACTTAGTTGCCCGCGGAATTGGATTTTTCAGGTTCGTTGCAGGCCATACACGATAGTCGGCCTATGCTTTCATTTAGGCCACCAGAGACACTGTTGAACTTCTGGATGGGGTACGATTCCCGAGCTTCCCGGTCATAGTGTGCATTGAAATTGGATTGAAGTACCGCAGCAGAAAATGTGTGGAAAGGGTGCCCAAGATTATTAACATGTTTGGAGATAGGAAGGTGCGGTAGGGCCTTTACGTGTGCTGTGTGGTTGTTTATTCTCATCCTGAACGCAGTCTCAGTTTGACCGATGTACTGGGCATGACATAGAGTACATTCAAGAAGGTATATGATGTTTGCGCTGTCACAGTTTGCGCTGTCACAGTTGCGTTAAGGGCCAACTTCAACCGCGCCGTTGCGGCAGGCTTGCCGCTAGCGTGAGCGGGCCCTAACAGGTGGCCCTACGCGCCGCTCCGCCAATGCGCCGCGCGTGTCAAGGAGGTGCTCGAGTTGCCGCCGCTTTTCCGCAAAGTGGCAGCAGGTATACTCTGGGCCGATACCTCCGCTCCGGCGCATTTGAAAGCATGTGGCCAGCGTGCGTCGCGAGTATTTAAACTGCTATTGTACATTAATTTTTGAGAAAGAGATCTGCGGTGCATTTATTACACCAGAGAGACCTTGAGCAACACTGAAGAGTTGCCGTCGCTTAGAACGGATGCGCCACTAATGAAAACATGCAACGCAACCAGCGTTGCAGCGGCGTCTCTTCCTTTCTGCTTGGTCATCTTCGACAAATGCGGAGGCATCCGTGGGTGCAAGCGTCCGAAGAGCAAGAGCGTCCCTGTGCGACGCAACCAGCGTTGCAAAGTTGCAATCGGCCTTCGAGTCAAGATCACGGCCAGATCACGGTGGTGGTGATTAGGTGATCCCACGGCTTGAGATCCACTCTGATGCGTCGCGTTTGTTGCGCTCTGTCAAACCAACGCGCGCGACCGCATCGGTGTTTCCGCTCACTTTGTAAGCTAGAACCACGGCTGAAACAACGGTGGCTCGATCTGTGCCGCTGATGCTGCGGCCACCATGGGACGAAAATGCTTCGCTCCAAATTGCAAATCTGGCTACAAAACGTGCAAAGAAAAGCTGTGTCTTTTCTCCGCGCCGAAAGACGAAAAGCGACTGCAGTTGTGGAGAAATGCAATTCCACGGAAAGACCGCCAGCTACAGTACACTCGCCGGTAGAAATTTTCACGCTTTCGAAAAAAAATACGCGCGCGTCTCTTGCAATCGGCACCCTGTGAGAGTCATATCGGGACTACCCGCGCCGATTAAAAAATTTTAAGCTTCATAAAGCCTGGCTCTCTTACTTTTGTGGTCGAAGCTGGTAGACAGCCACTACAAGCTAGTAAAAGCACAAACAACCGTTTAAAGCCACAAAATTAGCTAGAGAAACCGGTTTTTACAGCACAACGAGAGCTTTCGGTGCGCGTCTTTTGGCCCAAAAACTCGTCCCGAACCTAGCGGCGGCCGCGAGCAACTCGAGCAGCACGGCGACGCGCTCGCGGAGCTCGATTGGCCACCTGTTTTATTCTACCACCGTGGTTTTGGCGGAGCCGTGGCCTCCGTGACTACTTCTGGCTGCGCGCGTTGGTGGAACTGGTCGCGAAGGCCATGCTTTTACAGAGCTGATGGCGCCGATGACGCGGCACAACGAAAATGACGTTACCGCCTTCGCTCAGCAGTTCAAGAAGCCCTGCGGCTGCAGCCTCTGTTCTTTTGCCAAGAAATGCCATTTGCGTTCACTTATGTGAACTCTTACATTGGTTTTTGAATTCAGCAAGGATCAAACTATGATTACACATTCCAAAGTCGTTTTTTTTTTAAAAAGTGCTTCAGCTTCCCTTTCATTTTCAGACTCAGTCTCAAACTCAGACTCAGAATTTTCAGACTTAGTCTGGCTTTATAGTTAGCGGATTTTAGAACTTCTGAGTTTTTACTTACGGTCCACGTACATCCTTTGGGATGGAAAACTTCACCTTCAGATAGCCAGCATTTGTATCGGTTCTTGCATTGCTCCCATCATCAGTGACTTGTTTTTAGCTGAACTTGACAGGTCCGTTTCGGAAGCTTTCGCTGACACTAATGTGACACACGTTTTCAGATATGTTGACGATTTTTCAGTTTTCATGCATAGCGATGTTGCATCGTACAGGAATGACGCACTTGGTGTTTTAGATCTGATGCGCAATAGTTTTGAACCTTTTGAGCTAACCCATGAATTGTCTGAGAATTGCGAAATTAGGTTCCTTGATGTCAAGTTATTCTTGAGTGATGGCCGTTCGTGCTGGATGTATCAACCACGTGGGAATAAGCCAATTCTGCCGTTTCATTCTGCGCACTCTAAACCAGTTAAGCGAGGCATCATAACATCCTGCTTTACCAATGCTTTGCGCAAGTCTTGTGAACACGAGATGTTAGAAAGTTTTCAGGAGCAATCTGTAAGGCTGACCATGGCCGGTTACCCTGACCATGTACAAGTCTATGTCGCCGAAAGGTTGTTGCGTGATCTTCAGTCAAGCGGCCACACTAACGCAGGCCAACCTGCCAGAGAGAGACAGAATTTCGCTATAATTCCATATATGCATAAGATAGCACACAATCTGAAAAAGTAGCGCAGCGAGTGGATGTGAAAGTGGTTTTTTTGACTCCACAAAAATTGAGCAGTTTGTGCAAAATGTCTGTCCCAGCGTCCAGACCCAATCGGGCGTGTACTACAAACCACACAAATAAATTTAGGGATTGTATATGTAACGTAGTTTATCAGCTGCCGTTGTCATGTGGAAAATATTACGCCGGTCAGACGGGTCGGTGTTTGAATGAAAGGCTGAATGAGCATCTGTACAATGTTGATCGGTCAAAGAAAGGCTGGCTGTCCGCTCACTGTAGCACGTGTGGGTGTCGACCAAGATAGTCAGATTGTAGCATTGCCGCCAAAAGCAGAGATCGCATCACACGCGAAATCATCGAAACTGGTAAGATTTTTTTCTTTAAAGGATGATTGTGTAAGTACCCCCTCTGTCGCTCTCACTGATCGGGAAAAGATCCATTTAGGTTTGTAACATCACTGTGTTCCGCGCATGGCTGGTGTAACAGTGTGTAACTGTAGAAAAGCGAAGGCATTCAAAAGAAATAAAATATTGGAAGTTCAGCGCTCTGTGTCCTCTTCTGTCCCCTCCTGTCGGCTGCGCTGTTTTGCACTCATAATCATGTCGTACCAACACGCCCAGTCCTACAGTCTTCCCTTTAACAATATCTGTGCAACGCAACTTGTACCGGTCAAGTTACCTTTGACTTTCAATACCTTTGAGCCCTCGTAATGTCGAAGAAGTCACATTTACACAGTGGATTTGTAAAGATACGCACCGTACACGCAGCTTCGCCAACGCGGGGTAAATGTTCGGTGTGCTTTCGGCAGAATATCAGCACACAGCTTTCTGAGCACAGTTAAATTTCATTAGAGCAGCTCAGTTACTCTGAATAAAGTCCGCCGAATCACCACCAGAAGAAAGCATTAAAACAAAAGAAATAAGAACAAGACACGCCCTTTTTGTTTCGTCTTTTCTTCTGGCGGTCGTTCGGCGTCTAGTTAATTGAGAGTAATTGTTCTAACTAGCCCAGCAATGAGTTTGGCTCAATTACACTGAGATCGTGAATATTCACGGTCGCTGTCAGCCTGTTTTCATTTTTATATTTTGCGTACTTTCCAGCAGTCACTTAGGGTACAAGAACTGATTTGCAGTATCTCTCAAAGGCATATATGAAGCAAGCATCCATTGAAAGCTTTGATGTTTCGTCCATCAAGGCTTACGACGACAATTCCTACGCTTAATCATGACATACACGCAACGAAAGCCACATCAGTGCCGATTAGCCGGGTGCCGCCGACGCGTCCAGCAGTTCTAGCGGCACGTTCTAGCGCGCGGCGCCGCGCGCCTTCAGTACCGAGCGACTGCATCGCCGCCGCTACGGTCGACGCGGAAGGCATCAGGCGGCGAGGCGCGTTCACGCCACTCGACAGATCTAGTGCACTCTAGCTCCGGTCATCCAGCTGTGTGACATCACTGATCCTCGCGCATGCGCAGCACGGCTCACGACCATCCACGCGAAATCGGCTCCGGCTAGGCAAGTGTAGCTAATGATGGATGAAAGAACTTTATTGTTTGTCCGGCAGATTAACGGCCCGGGCTCAGGTCTCCCATGTCGGGACGTGAAGGCCTTGCCTCTCCGCCGCTTCACGGGCCTGCTGGACTGCCCAGAGTTCGCTACAAAACATTACGCGATCGCCTTATTGAGCTTGTGTCGCAGAAAATGCGTGGCACGCGTCAGCAGCGTTTACGGTGAGGGTATATCAGGAGTACAGAAAGACTGAAAATCGCGGTTCGAGCCTCAATCGAACACAGGCATTCTGCGTGACAGTCAAGTGTTCATCCACAGAGCTATGCCAGAGCTTGAAACTGCTTACGAAAAAATTCGGCAGGTCCCACGTACCGTGGGAGTCGATGTTATGCGAAGCATGCGGCGGGAAGGTGAGGCGGGAAGGTGACTGTGGCGTAATTTTCTTACTGAGCGAAACGTTACAAGATGACGCTAAAGATTTGTGTAAATTTTATGCGCACACGTATATGTTGAAGAGCCGCATATGTGTTATATAAACAGTTGTTTACAGTTGGGTAACGCTGCCAACGGCAACGTAGATATTACCAACCCCAGAAGCGGTAAGTTGAAGTGGTTATACTTGTCCCTTATGATGGAGAACGCACGCACGTTTCAGGAACCTGTGTGCATGTGTGGAAGAGGTTCTTGACAGTTCTTGAACAAGGTCACCATCATCGTGATCAGTGAGCACCAGCAGCTGGTCATCACTTGTTATCGGATCTGGTCGTGATCGCGGTGGGGAGGGGTCCCTGTGTAGTGAAGTATGAGGTATAGCACAGCTGATGGATATCATGGATGCCTCGGTCATTTCGTCGACAAACTGTCTGTCGATAGAGCACGCGACATGTTGGAACCTGAAGTCACCCTTCGCGTCGGTGAGGTATACGCCGTCGAGGCTGATAGGCCTGGATAGTGCTACGTAGAACATCAGTGAATAGTGCTTGCCGTATTCGTAGACTACCTGGGCGTATGTGGCCTACGTAGCCTAGTCTACAAAGCGGCTGTCAATCAATCTGTCATCATCCTCGGTCAGCATGAGGCCATCGCCCAACCTCGTAAGAAATGAAGAGGACACTGCGTCGTTCTGGGGGGCTAAGTGCACTTTAAGATGCGATGATGTGAATATCATACGTAACTTTCGGTAATATATTCCTCCGGGGTCGAGTAATGCTTACATATAGCTTGCTGAATCACAGGAACACAAATGAAATGTTTATTAGACCGCTATAAAAGCGGAGCCAACACTGGAAGCACAGACGTTAATCTGATATGGCGCCTGTATCGTAAGATGTACGTATGTAGTGTTTATTGCTTTCTTGTAAAAATTAGATAGCCAGCACCACAACCACAATTGATGTTGCACCGCCATTACGCCTGCATAGGCTGTTTTTCCAAACCATTTTATAGATTTGGCGTGGCTCTGTGGTAGAATACCTGAATGCCACGCGGAATGCTTGGGTTCGATTCCTGCTGGGATCCTAATTTTCATTCTTTCCATTCGTCGGGTCAACGCTGGCGATGTCGGTTTTTCTTAACGCTCTCGCAATTAAGTTACCTATGTCTGATCTCGCCGTGCCTGGGTATCTATAAACTGTTAATCACCTGTGGCGCATACCCGTACACCGTGACCCGTGGTAAACGGGTATGTGCCACACGTGTTTAGAGGAAAGGGTTTGACGACGTACGCGACAGGACATTCATGGTATTCATGTTATGACCGGACAGTCATATTAGTCAAATCCTCGTCCCCTCCCATGCCAATTTCGGTCTACACAATGTTAAGGAGGCGATCATGAGAGCACCCAGACGTAGGCGGCTAGATAGATAGATAGATAGATAGATAGATACGTAGATAGAAACGCTCAAAAGGTTCGCTAAGAAATGCTTCGCATTTAAAAGAAGAAGCTCATATCGCGGCAACGTCGTTGCGGTGTTCGCTATCGGCATTTATAAATTAGTGTGGAGTAACCCAGGGGTTGCACCTTTGCTCCTTAACCATGTTTCGGTTAATGCAATTGTGTCTGCATCACAATAATTCATTAGGCTGCATATATCACCTATTTTAGGCAAGAGTCTACGAATAATAGTAAAAAGAACTGGTAGCCTAGATAATATAGTATCGGCGTATCGGGGTTGGTTGGTTGGTTGAAAAACTTTATTTGGGTCCTGCAAGGCGCGCGTCAGCGCGCAGCGGGCGACTCCCACGTCGGGACCGTCAGACCAGGCGTATCGGGGTGCTGCTGAAATATTGGGCCGTGACCTTAGAGATCAAAGAGACGCCGCGGCACGGCTAATGGTACTTGACGGCTTCATTTCACAGACCTTTTATTCATTGGGGTCGTAGCCAGAACATTTTCCGTCATTTGAAGGATTTTTTTACCTTAATTTTTATGGTACATTTAGCTCTTTTTCATAGTTGATAACCATTTTTCTGGCATAACGGGTAGCGGAATGGAATGCTATAAAAGACGTGATTTCGATTGAATAAGCGTACTGATACGGCGCGCCCGTAATATGGTATCAGTAGGTATGCTTGCAGTTAGACTGTTAGTCAAATGTCGATTATTTTTTGCTCGCATTGAACAATGGACTCAGGGGGAATGTCCGTTACACCATAACAAAGTAGATTATTCCTACGAGAACGGCATTGTGAATCTTTCAGTTGAGAGCGTAGGACTGCAGCGTCTTTTGCGATGCCTCCAACCACCTCGACCACGTCACCGAGTTCATCCTGTGATTTTTTAATGTTACCCGTCTGAATTTTTACGGTCACAGGTCTTACTTAAATACCAGAAATCGCACCCGCCACCGTTTGCTGACGTGTCTTTTCCTCAGTAATAATGCCGAGCATTTTTTTGTTATTTTCCATTCTTTCATTCCTTTGATTGTGGCCACGTAATGTCCTCAGAACTTTGGTTAGTGTATACGATGGTTTTTCTTTCGGAGGCCCGGGATTACTTTCAACGTCGCCATAAAAAAGCAGCAAAAACACAACAAAAACGGCCAAGCACTGTTTCTGCGCATGGAATCACGATTATAAATTGATCATAAGATCATAGTCTTGATGTATATATCCAACCGAGCTGTGGAATGACGAAGAAGATTTGTGAGGCGATCCCTACTGGCGTGCGTCCATTTCCATCGAAAGATTGCGTTCGGAGCTCGAACTTTAAGTTCTTTTTGAGAACTTGCTGTTGGGCTAGTTGGTAGGCGCAACTTGGCATTTCCTCATTCACGCACACGTTCACACACGCATACACTCAAGAACACACCCCAGAAGCAGCGCTCACTACCAACCGTTTATTGTGCCTAACAGAACCCATATATACTTATGCGATGACGCGCAAGTGCAATGACTAACAATGATGTACGTGTGCAATGATCAGCCGTGAACGCTTACATAACCACCAACAACCACCCGACATAAGAAGGCTAAAAAAAAGAAAGAGAAAGCCCGCTTGGAGCACCTTTAATTTATTGCATCAAGAAAAGTTATTTCCTTCGAAAACAAAGCCACAGCAGATTTACCGACGCATTGATCCTTATTCTTTTCAATAAAGTAAGTCTCTAGCATTACTAGTGCTGGTAATCTCGTGCTTTTTCCAAGAACTTGCATATCTAAAAACCGTGGCTCACACCCACATGCTGCAACATGTGCACAAGATGCACGCATTTATCCTCTTTTTTCTTAATCTTTTGCGTATGCTCCTTTAGCCGGTCATTCAGGCATCTTTCGGTTTGCCCGGCGTACACTTTTCTGCAGGATAATGAAAGGGAGTATATAACCCCCGTGGAACACTTAACGAAAGCCTTCTCATGTTTTTTTTTTTTTTTCTGGCAGCCGCGTTTCTTTAAGTTGATTCAACTGTTGATTGAACTTCAAGTTAATCAACTTTAAGTTGATTCGCTATCGACGTAGGAGATGACGGTGAAGACGCGCAGTGGACATCAGGTGACAAGTGATCCTTGACGCACACATCCCGCCAGAGGAGGATAACGGTACACGAAAACATGGTAGCTGGGAAGGTACCCGCCATTACAGCCCGGTCGCAGGGGTCATCCATTGCACCATCGTCGACGAGGTGCTGATCGACAGGTAGCATCCCAGCTTGTGGCAAGCAGCAGTCACCAGGCCGTGACGAAGCAGGTGAGGCATAGGCACTCGGAAAGTTCGCTTCCGTGTTTGCCGAAGCGTTGCAGTGTGTCATCATGACGAGGGACAGCATGGCAATCCCGGCCAAGGGCCAAACAGCCAAATAGCTGTGGAATGAACAAAAAGATGTGTGAGGCCATCATTCCTGTCATGCGTCCATGCCCACTCTGCATCCATGCCCACTCAGGACAGGAATGTCGCCTCAACCTAAAACTGGCGCTTCAAACACAGTCGTCAGTGGGCATTGCCAAACGACAGGAATGATGGCCTCACACACTAGCTGTGCACGTAGCAGCAAAATATAAAGGTGGCATCTGTTGAGAACAATTCAAAAACTCCCAGGGTCCCATATGCATTCGCCTAAGATGAGTCGAAGGCGAAAGCAATCATTTTTTTTTTCGATGCATTGGTCCTCTCCCGCACCCCTCCGAAAGCTTTGTGCATCTAGCGTGGTTTTGCACTGCCTCTGTGATCGACCCACACTTGACAGAGCGACGCTCTCATGTGATGACGTAATCATGTGACGTCACATGATTACGTCTTGATGATGTTACATGATGTCGTCCTCAGATGATGACTTTGCATCGCTCATGTTGATACCGACGTCGCGGGACGCCGGTAAGTTTGCCCGCTTGACGGGGCATCTAAGGCCTTCACATTAGTAAAGCTTGCAAGAGCGGTAATATTAGTTCAAGTTACCAGCTCCGTTTTCTTTTTCGCAGTTGCGGATACTTTTGTTATTGCGCTCCGAAGAGCACCGAGTTTTCGGCACATACGAAGGCGTGTAGTAAGCACCGGACGTTCAACAGTCTGGTACTGACAAGTGCGTCTCAGGCCTTGAAGATCGGTTATGGCGTGGGCCCTGCGTAACCGTAGTCTGCAGGCCCACCTTAGATGATGATGGAGCAGCAATGGCTGCTACCATGAAAGGGGCAGGTGGAGCAGCTATGGGAACACTGACAGTGACCCCTGTAGGCTCCCGAGACCAGTGTGGCGCTGCCCCTGCCGCGCGACACTGGCATAGCTTGTCTGACGTAAGAGTGCAAGCCTCTTCCTAGCTTAGAAAAATGAAATTTTCTCGTTAACTGTGACAGCGATCACCTCTTCTTTTTTCCAACAAGGGCATGATCGAGAATTGGCCGGACGATCGCCATTGCAGTTCACACAACAGGGGGATTCCTGCTGAGCATGTTTGTTGCTTCGCGCATGTTGGTTACCTCGACACGGTTGTGATGAGTGGGTGAACCTTTGGCGCCAGAAACAGCGCCTCGGATTCAGCATGTACAGTCGACTATTTATCTTTACATATCCTGCATAGAGCTGGGGAGAATGCGCGTGCCGAAAGTTAGAATCACACGCTTGGTTGGGAGTTTGTTGCTTCTCTCAAGCGTAATCCTTCGAACTTTAACCACATCTTGCTCCTGAAATCCCTTGAGGAGCTCTTGATCACTCAAGCTTATAAAGTGTTCATCAGAGATGATGCCTCTGCAGGAGTTTAGAGAACGATGAGCAGAGATTGTTAATTTCACGTTACCAATACTGGTGAGACCACAAACCTTTCGGTTTGTTCTCAGTGCGACTAGGACGTCATTGCTGGGCATTTTTGGGGCCTTATAGTCTTTACCAATTGTTTCTGACAGGGATTTTGCCACCAAGACTAGGAGCAGGTCACGCATAGTTTTTTTTTTTTTTTTTCACTGTGAAAAACGTGGAAACGAGGGACGTGCTCCAGGTCGGTTTGGAGCACTGTCCGTCATATATATATATATATATATATATATATATATATATATATATATATATATATATATATATATATATATATATATATATATATATACATGCATTGTGAGCGCTGACTATATAGTTCATCTTCATCTGTACAGAACCCATTGTAATCATCATCTTGTTTTGGCACGCGGGCTGCGCCGCTTAGGACATTGAAATATAACCTTTCGATTACCGAACTGGGCGTCGTCTCATAAGTGGTGGAGAGTGCTGTGGTTCCCACGTCCTCTTGCTCTACCGGTCACCCCTGGAGCTCCGGTCTGGTCGACGGTTGTGCTCGCAAACGACTGTGATGGCACAAAACAACGCCTCCGCTGCCGCAACCGCTTCTGCTCAGCCAGTTGGGCCTAACTACACAGTGAGTACGTCGCAACGAGACCCTCCGGTATTTTCCGGCTTTCGCGGTGAAGACGTCGAGGAGTGGCTCGACAATTATGACAGAACCAGTGTTTGTAAATATTGGGACGAGGCCCACAAACTACGCTACGTTCCTTTTTACCTCAGGGAAGTGGCTAAAACCTGGTTCCACAACCATGAAAGTGACTTTCCTGATTGGGCAGCCTTCACGGCGCAACTCCGTCAGATATTTGGTACATCTGCAGGACGCTCTCAGGTAGCCAAACAGAACCAAACAAAGTTAGTAACCGTGACCCTTTCGCCTCATAAGTATCTTGTTCTTATAACGGTCAAATTCGCGAGCATCAACATTGCGATATATCATTAGGTAATTATGCACAGTATGTCATGAATCAGAACAGCACACATACACAACGACAAGGCTACGCGACACGTATAATTCAAAAGTGTTTCCAGGAGTATATATGGCCCTACCTCTCGCAGCTGGTGCCAGTGGGCAGCTAGGCTTTAGGATAAATAGTTTAAGTTATGCGTCTCTATTTATATAGCGTACAATTTTATTAGGTGCGCGAGGTAATATAGCGTACAACTTTTAATCAAGCATATTAAAAAAGTCAATATGTTATATGTCTATTTTGCGTAATATCGTCTCAACATGACCTAATATACAAGACCCAAAATGGGGTACTAAGCTTACTAATATCGCCTCAATGAACTTCAATGGATCCCCGTGCTAGTGCATAGGTTGTAAAAAGCTCGTAATAATAACTTCTAAGATTCGTTTAACAAGTTCGTTTAACAGGAGCATGGCAGAAAGTAACGGTACGGAAGAGGTAGTAACCGTTGCAACTTTTAAGTTTTTGCTAACGTAGGTAGTAAAAAGGTAGTGAAAACTTAGTAATGGCCCAAGAAAGCTAGTAACAGCTGCTGTTACTAACTATTTGCTCGTGGTTACAAGCTTTTTCCTAACTTTTTTTTAAGAGTGCTCTTTTGACTTTTTTTTTTCTTAGAGTGTATAGTAGATATCGGCTACGTAAAAGTATTGCTATTCTGTGTGTGCGCTTGCGTGTGTGTTCTCATTCGTGATCAATTCATGCGTCTATGTATGTTGCTGTGATGTGTACTTACCATGGTAACTACATGAAGTAATTAGCGGCCATTAGTTAAAGTACGAGGACAATGCCACATCGTTTTTTTTAATCCTTTAGGTACTTTTGTAATAGAATCATCTTGATATGGCATGCACACGCACATGTAAACAAAATAGGCGTAAACCTCTAATTGGCTAAATGTAGTAGAGTTAATGCGGTTAGTAAATTGCTAGCGCGGTTACTAACAACTTAGTAATGGACTAGCCATTCGAGCTAGTACTATTCACTCACTAACTAGGTAGCGAATTTCACTAACCTGCATTTTACTACCTTCACTTATTAAGAGGCTAGTGTATTTTGTGACAAGTGAGCTGTTAGTATTTAGTTAGTGAATATGCCGACCTTTTTTTTCTAAGAGTGCGTAGTTGTACGAGGAAGAAAGGCGAGAGCGCTGGATACGGGCCGTTGCGAGCGTATTGGGTAAGCGAAGTGCCCGCGTTCTCCACAGCCGGTCGCATGAGAAAGTCTCCTAATGTGGCTTTGCTGTTGTTTTGCGTAGCCCTGACGGAGAACCGTGGTAACCTTGACTATGAAGCTCAGCAGAGGCTCTGACCGCGGTGTGTGCCGTGTAAACACAGATCGAGCAGCTAGCGGCCGACTGAAGACGCGTGATACGCACACAGCGACAACCTATAATCGGAGCTGGTCATCACCACACAGCTTCGCGGACTTACGTTTTGAAGGCTCAGAGCGTGGTTCTAGCTAGGGATTCTTGATGCAGCGCTAAAAGACAGAGACTAAGAAGGAACATTCACAGAGGACGAACGCTGTGTGAATGTTCCTTCTTAGTCTCTGTCTTTTAGCGCTGCATCAAGAATGCATTTTTACCGACTAGCCCAACTTTCTATCCTGTTGCTCTAGCTAGGGAGCACGTGCGTCGTACAAGTAAATCGCAAAATGTTGTTCGCAACCACCTTCAAGTTTGTTTTGCCCGTAGCCTCTGCGATTGCCGTAGCTATCTTGGAGGCCACGGTTTTGCCTTTGGTTGTACCTCGCGAAAGTGGACATGCGCGTATCCCCATTTGCAGCATATACAAACGGAAGACGACCATCAAGAGACCATTTGAGGATGCGTAATAAAACAGTCCAATGCACAGGAAGCGAGAGATGAATTAGGGAAAATGCAAACGAAAAGGCGGAAATCGCCGGGGCCATTTGTCCCTGATAAAGCGAGTTTTGTACCACTGATCGTAAGATACATAGCTAAGTAACTTGATCGTGTATGTACTTCATCTCTTTGGCATTACGTATATATCCAATTTTAACGCATTTAGGCGCTATAGAACGGATGTCGAAGGGCTTGCCTCGAATTCGATGTTGTGCGATGCTCGCTTGTACTTGCGTGTTGCAGCGCGCCGGAATAACTAAAACGTCTTTTGCATTGTACTCGCAGTTCGCTTTGATGAGGTTCCTTTGTGTCTGAAGCGTGGATTGGCGGAAGAAGCTTTCCAGGTCCTTGATTTCAGGAAACCGCGCCTCGACACCAACGAAAGAGGGGGAGTTATATTGTGGCCTATGTGCATTCTCTTGTGGACGGCTCTCTTTATACTACCCAGTTATCGCTACGGCTGCGATGAGGGCGCTGGTGGCAGTGTTTTTCGCCGCACCGCCTGGTCAGAGACTGACGTCTATACACAACGTAAACGAAGTTTCAGGGCACGATGCGCAAACCGGCGCAGTCAGCCGTGAGCGCACACACGAGTATTGTTCATATGGTGGCGCCAGCTAGTAAACCAACCTGCAAACGCTCCTTTTCGCGTACAGTAAATTGCATAAATAGCTGTTGTATTCTTTCGTAAAACTATTCAAAATAAACACAAAACAATATACGTACGTTTTTAATTGTGCAAATGATTCTTTAGGATTTATATGGCGAGTATTGTGAGCGTTCAATGACGCTAATTTTGGCGCATCTTTAAAGTAATATGATGGAAACAATGACAAAGTTCCAAGATGTCAGCGTTCTTGTGGTTAGCGGTGTCGCGGCCCAGCTCTTCCTCTATGGTGTCAGTATATTAACTCTATGCGTTCGCTCGGCGAGGCGGCGGCGCCCTCTCTTGTGCGGCCCCAGAGTCACCCGCAGGTTTCCGAAACGCTTTTAGCAATTTTTAGTTTATTATTGCGATTACTTCTTGTTTATTTGTGTTCATTATATTTTTTTATTTTAGACTTTGTTCGTTCATGTTAACCGGGTTTTGAGCATTGCCGGCTTTGTTATGGCCTGCATTGATTGCTTCACTGTGAGCGTGATGACGCTAAATGAGATGCATGGATGGACCACAAACCGGGCCCATAAAGTGCTCCGCACTTTTGGCTCATTCACACTGAGGAATCCGCCGGCCACAGCGACCGTAATTCTCGTGTCGCGGAAATTCCACATTGTTCACACTACTTACCAACCACACCGCCGAAATTTGGGCGCCTAATTGTCATCGTTCATTCGCGCGATGAACGCAGGCATCGACGCGCTCTGCGTTGTTTTCGCGTTTCGTTACGGCGAAGCGCATAAACAGGAGCAGGGTCGTCGAACTGCTGGGCCTGCTGGAAAGCAACTTTCTGGCGATGTCTTACGGTGGGAAACATGCATTCACCGAACAAGAAATGACGCAAGCAGTTGTGGTTGGTTCGCCCTGATTTGCAAGACGCGAGAAGCTTGGTCGAGCCGTGATATAGTGCTAACCGTTCAGCGAGATCGCGATGGTGTATTCCAAAGAGGCTAATCGCAACCACACATGGCAGTTGTCGAGAACTACATGATGATTACGAAAGACTTCGCTCCGGGCTTCAACGACTGCGATATCACAAGCGCGCCACCATTTTTCGAATGTTCGACTCGTGTTCCGAGTGGTTCTCAGTGAGGGAATCCGGCGGAAGCTGCTGCAAAAATCGGTCCTCGACCGATCGGCGCGGAAAGGGCTTTTCTGGCGGATGTCGCTGCCGCCGAAGCGGATTTCGCGCTCTCTCGCCGCTGAATGTTTCAGTGTTAACGTGCCATTAAAGAGTGCCACAACGTTTGCGTGATTCGAATTCGGGCCGTAGAGATTAGGCACGAACTATCAGCGCGAGCGATTAGACCACTCGGCTACGGCGCACATCGCTCGCCGCGCGATACGAAGGTTCATGGTTACTACGGTCACCAAGTTACTACTCTCAAATACGCGAGTGCATTGTAGATAACGTCATTTTGGAAAGTGTTTTTTTTTTTTTCACGAGAAAACATAACGAGAGCATGAAATGAAAGCTGCTTGCACCTACAGGCGATTCGCAGGTTTCCTTCTAGTTCTTTCAAACGGCCCGCATTCGTGCTGCAAAACGAGGAGAGATTTTGGTACGTTCCTTAGGCACGCCACGGGGAATAGAATTTGAAGCTAGGATGTTAGCACGGCTGCATTTTCGAGGTGCAGTACAGCTCCTGGAACGTGTCTTTGTAAGGAATTTGGAATGGGCGCCTGTACATTTTTTACCGCCGAGAAATGAGCCTGACCCATAGAAAAAGGTGGAACCTCTGGCAGTCGCCGCTAGGAACGCTGATTATCTAGTGTTTTCAATGGATAGACGAAGGAGGAAATCAATCGAAGAGTACGAGCGCTAGGTTACATCCGAAAGGTAACAGCCGAATTGCTTAAGAGATCGTCCAGGGGATTTCGCCGGGGAGTAAAACTACGGAGAACGCAACCGAGGAAGAAAATTGAAGCTGGGAAAAGGCTGAAGGAAGGAACGCCAGGCCTGCGCGGCACACGCAGCACAGTCACAGCGAAAGCTGGAAGAACGGCCTGCTAGAGCCTTTGGTAATCTCTCTTGGGGCAACCACTACACTTGCATAGCACCCACTAAGCCATAAGACGTCCTAATCTTTGTGAAGTAGGGCAGCACCCACTGCGTCATTATTCGTTATTCTGCAGAGAAGCCAGGTACCCGCTAGACATCTGTTGGGCATTATGTGCACCTTGTTGATGCGGTGGCTGATGACGATGAAGGTCTATGGCTGAGCGCTTTCTGATGGCTGGAAGCTTTAAACGACTCTCTAGTTACGTAATTCGCATTGTGGGTCAAATTTTTTTGCGAAATCCAGTCCAAATATGTGTAATTTTTTTATTGCTGAAATAAATTCTTCAGACGATTCTATTTAAGAAAGAAATTGTCTAAATTTTTTTTTCGTGACCGTAAAGTGAAAAAAAAAAAACATATTTTTGTTACATACGCATGGTTTATCCGTAGTAAAATCAAGCAAAATCCTGAAAGAAGAAACTTAACAGATTTTATAAATAAAAATTATGCATTATCTTTGTCTGACAAACTGAAATGCAATGAATCACATTCTGATTCGGCACTTAGGGAATAGGCCACATAGGAAGAATCGCTGCTCGACCAACCGGCAGCAGAGCAACCGGCGCGCGCTTCCATAGCGTATGCGAACTGCGTCAGTGAGCGCACGGAAGAAAACTCTGTGGTTGTGCGCCCCTCCGGAAAGGAAAAGGAGTGAAAAAGCTACAGTAATCATCCGTCTTATCGCCAACAAGACGTAGTTAATTTTTGCGAGACCCAAAAACAGGAAGCGCGCTATCACGGCGGCGTCGCTTGTGTAATTTAGTGCCGCACGGAGACGGATGTAATCGCGCCCCGGGGAGCAATAAACGAGAGAGTAACAAGCGGTGACCCTTTGAGAGATTAGAATCCCCGCCACGGTGGTCCAGTGGTTATGGCGCTCGACTGCTGACCCGAAGGTCGCGGGATCGAATCCCCGCCGCGGCGGCCGCGTTTTCGATGGAGGCGAAAATGCTTGAGTCTCGTGTACTTAGATTTAGGTGCACGTTAAAGAACCGCAGGTGGTCGAAATTTCCGGAGCCCTCCACTACGGTGTCTCTCATAATCAGATCGTGGTTTTGGGACGTTAAACCCCAGATATTATTAATATTTGAGAAATTAGAAACCAAACAGCCATCAGCTTTGCGGGCGCAAGAAGCGAAAACTCCCCGAAGGACGATACCGAAACCAGCCGCACCGCGTGCGCGCGTTCTGATGCACAATTGAAAGCCGCCGCGCCGCTTTGGAAAGCAAAAAGTAAATAAATAATAAAAAGACGGAGCGACATCGGCGCATTAAAAAATTCCACGTATTCCCGAAGTGTGGCAGCGCATTCCAAGCAAGAGAAATGATCGAAGTAGTCGCGCGCTCGAAACCAACTGCGCCGCGGGCGCGCTCGGTACTCGATTGGCCGCGAGATCGAGCGGAGTCGCCACCTGGCGGCTTCTGACTGAACTGCGCCTAGCGTGGATTGCTCCATGCGTCGTCTGCTAGCCACGTTGTGTTTGCATGTGCGCGTACGTCATGCAGGTCCTCAAAAGGCGGTTTGTTCCGTTGCGTTAGTGCAACTTTCACCGCTCGTACGTATGCCTAACGCGACGTGAAGAAGCGTTTCGCCTTGATCGGCTGTATATGTACTGCAATAAGATCAGTGAGTGCACTTGTCAAGAGTGCTGTGTGTGGTCGTCGTACCCTCCGTTCACGAGAGTTATATCAGTGTAGGTGCCGCTCTGTGGTTCACGCGCATTGCAAAGTGCACTTGGCGTTGCCCTAAAGATGAGAAGTATTAAATCTCATGTGAATATAAACTTTTAGCGGCTGAATGGTAAAAAAGGGCTCTCGTGCACTTGCGGGTTGTGGTTAGGTGTATAACTTCGGAACTGTCGTTTATAGGCTACGCGACGGGCTTTAGTTGTGTACGGTCCTGGTCCCACTACACATAAATATTTCTGTCAAGTCACGTCTGACACTTCGGTACTTAAATCGTCCCCTAAAGAGAACAGAAAATGGAATGTACGGAAATCACAAAGCTGAGTTGCCTTGCGCAATTTTAACATGTGGCGAAATTTATACAAGAACACCCGCGTACTTAGATTAAGGTACGCGTTAAAGAGCCCCGATGGTCAAAATTAATCCAAACGGCGTACTTTACATTTATGTCGTAGTAATTTTATAGGGGAGATCACATCTTTTTTGCTTTACATTATCTTGAACGTTTGTGTTGCGTTGTAATAGAGTGACGGAAGGGAGTGGACATTATTCGCGTGGAATAGCCGGGCCTTTGTTTCATTACTGTCGTGCAAGTAAGTACTCGAAGAAAGTTCCGTGCTCTGCAGTTACCTTTGTGTACTGTTACTAAAATAAAAACAAGCGTGTGCGTGTTAAATGCTTCTGTAGCGCTAAAGCGCTGTCAGCCACGTAGCTTTCCTCAGTAAACGTATCAAATGTTCTACATTGGAGAACTCAGAACTGAATAGGAAATGCGGATGAATATTTGAGCACGCAGTGCACAAAGTGCTATTTGAACTCATCGTGCAGTAATACGGGCTTTCTTTTTCTTGGGGAGTATCCAGATGAACAAGTAAATACTTAATTCATTCGCGCTACAGCAGTACGTAGTAGGTGGAACAAAAGCTGAACGCGCTTCTTTCACAAGTAATAGTAACGTTCGGCGCGCTTCGTGCTTTAATTCAGTAATGAAGAGCGCACATATTACTAGAAAGCTGCAGTCAACGCATTTTGTTTGCCGGAAATGGGGTCAAATCACTGACAACGAAGCGCTGTTGTGTGCGTTTGCGTACGCGCCGACGACCGCCTATCCACAATGGCGCGGCGACGGTACTGCCACTGTAGCCCGATCTCGCGGCGAATAGCCGGCGCGCGGCGCGCCGTTTTACGAAGCATCAAAAAATGCAACAACGGAGAGACATCGGCACATATGACAAAAATTCAACGTATTCCCGAAGCGTGGCAGCACATTCCAAGCAACAGAAATGATCGAAAAAGGCGCGCACTTTAAACCAGCTGCACCGCGAACGCGCTAAGATGGGCAAGCGATAGCCGGCGCGCCGTTTTGGAAAGCAAAAAGAGACGGTTGCTACCTCCGTCATAAGAATCGCAATAACACGAAAGTAAAGCGTGCCCTTAGAGAAGTAACTGCATGTTTACTGTACATTGATATAGAAGAGTTTGTACAATGTATATTGATGTGTGGCAGCTATAGGCCTAGTGCGCTGCAGCTTTGAACCTAGAGTCACTGTATGTGCTACCTTTAGGTAGCAGAGTAGCGCATAGGTCCGGCTAGCAACCACAGCTCTGCGGTGAAGTCGCACTTCGTTTTTGCGGGTGACATGCCTACCGTGTCGCCGATTAACCTTTCTGGGGTGTCGAAGACCGGCGATAAACATTGGCTGTCGATGGCTAATGTTAATTCAGTTCGCTGCAGCTGCGGCGTCGAGAAATAAAAAAAAATTGGCCCAAGCGGCAGCTTCTCCGCAATGCATGGTTGCTAGCGGCGTTGGAAGACAGATGCGCAACTCTGCTACCTAAAGGTAGCATATACAGTAACTCTATTTGAACCGAACAGGCAGCGCCACCAGACGCCCGCGGCGGAAAAGTTGGGATTGTCGTTTGTTGCTCCCGGGCGCGCAGTCACGGTAGAAACGCATGGCTCCTCGCTGAAAGGAAGTAAAAATGTCGCAGAAGTCCGGTACGTTTTTATACTTCTGCGTGCATGACTGGCACAACTGCTGTAGGAACACCGTGAGGAAACAAATAGCTTTAAAATTCTGCCGGTTACCACAGAAGTCGGACGAAAATGAACGACAACTCTACCGCAGCTGTGCAGCGCGTAAGCAACGCCTCGAATTCCGTTTATGAGTGTCCTCACCCTCTTGCGCTTTTTTCCCTTTTATTTATTATATTAAATGTATACACAAACTTACAGGTCACAAATAAATAGGAACATAGCAGGCTGGCAACGGCCACATAGAGGGGCAATGTGCCTGTTTGCGTCTTCTGCTCTCACGCGTGATTTCTTGCCTGCCAGAACGGCGAGAAGGGGTAGCCGGCGCGGAATCACACACGCATTTGCAGCGTCCCCTTCGTTGGGAACGAAAAGAGTTCCATATGGCTCAGCACACGTAGAGCATTGAAAAAACAAAAGCTCACCTCCACTCGTACGTCGTAGTCCACGGTTTTCAATTTCGCTATGCGTTTCCCAACAATGTCGGAAGATTCCATCGCTCACATCAATTCTTCTTTCAGACCACACACTGATCACTCGCGTGCAACTTTGTACCAAGCGACGAACAACTCCTTTTGAAACACACGCTATTGCAATTTCAATTCTACGGAAACCGCAGAACAACACACCATCGTCGCTTCTTTTCCTCACGTTCACGCGCGGGCTGGTGGCCATGGCTGGCGATGCGCTTTCCGAGCAGACGACAACCAGTGACGAACTGATGCGCGCTTGCAGTCTCACTGTCTGTAAATGTGTTTGTGTGGGCGTGCGCCTGTGTGTGTGTGTTTGTGTGTGTGTGTGTGTGTGTGTGTGTGTGTGTGTGTGTGTGTGTATGAATTGTGATTGTTGTGAGCGTGTTTGTGTGCGTGTAGGGGGGGGGGGTGAGAAGGGCTCTACTACCCCGCGTGATGTCCAAAAAACAGAACAGAACTTGTTTACGGCGCAAGCAGATATGTTTCCTCTGCTTTTTTTCCCGTTTTTTTTAGTTGGGCTCGCAATTCGGGGGGTCTTTCTTTCTCGAATGACTTGAGGCGAATAGGGGACGAAGTTTTGTGGCATGCTTTTTTTAACAAGAGTCGCTGCATGCTGGTTTTTCGGCTGCAGCATTCAACGGCTGTAGTTTGAGAGGTTTTTCAGACAGGAAGCAAAACATAAATAAACATAAGTTAGCACAGCGTATTTATATACGCAGACAAAAAAAAATGCACTACGGTTGTCGTGCTTGGAGAACAGCGGCCGCCGCCTTGAAACATGCAGACGGGCCCGTAGGCGACAATCCTAACAGTGCGCCGCTGGTCCGATAGAGGGCGAGAGCAGTAGCGCCACCATACCAGCTCACGAGGTCTATAGCGCCGTTTAACGTGGATGCACCCACTTTGATGATTGGTGGTACATCTTCATCCCGATGGCTAACATCCATGTTAAATGATTAAACAAACCCTTGTGGTAGCTGTAGTAGTTAACGGTGAAAGCGTAATCACAGAACGATGTGTGATAGCCAGAAGAGCGTCGCTTATTGGACGCAGAGCTTGGTCGCCATCCCGCGGCATGTCAAAATGTGATTGAACACTACGGCCGGACTAGAGGGAAACGCAAAGGATGTCGTGCCGCCCCGGTAGCCCGGCCGCGATTTTCCTCGGGGCGAACGCGTGAGCGGGGAACGCGGTGTTACAGCCAGGTGAGGCAAGAGCGCGTCGCAAAGCTATTTTTGGTTTGGATTAGCGTGATGCTATGAGCAAGGCCGACGCTTTTACGACGCTTGGACTAAGATCGTCACCTCGTGGTGTGTTAAGGCATTTACAAAATTGAACTTGTATTGAAAACGCGCCGAATTGGACGGACGTGTAACGCGTTGAAGGTTCTAATTGTGGAGGCCAGAGTAATGATGAATTACTTTGCTTTACCGCTCCCAGAGGGCAACACCACCCCGCCGACAGGGAGAGTGGTAGATATAAAAGGAGCGTTTGTAATGGTTTTAGAGTCTGTTACCGTGGCGAAGTGGATAGCGTGCCCGGCATCTGTTGTTGCGGACCGAGCGGTCGTGAGTTCGATGCCCGTTGACGGAACATTTTTCTTTGTCATCTGATCGTGTAAATTTTTTCGACGTCATTTTCGTGACGGAAATACGTCACTGAAGTCTTGCTGGACCCCGGCGTAAAACACTTTCGTGTTAAAAAATACAACGGAGAGACATGTGCGCATGAAAAAAAAATTCCGCGTATTCTCGAAGTGTGGCAGCACATGCCCAGCAAGAGAAATAATCGAAAAAGGCGCGCGTTTTAAAAATAAACACTATGACGTAAATGCACGACGAAAACCCTTTGGCACCAGGAAGCTTCTGCCGTACATGTACGGCGAAAACCCTCAAGGGGTTAATCTCCTACCAGGCTGTATTACATATGATAATGTGTTCCCTTAGCAACTGCGTCATTCCACGCCAACTGTCCCAGTCAGGGCGCTCGGCAAAAATCAGTTTCTCTAAAAAGATCTGAGAAAATTACACACCTATAGACATTAGTTCTATAGTTTGTTCCCAAAATAATTTGAGCGGCAAAAATTGTTTGAGCACGCGAGCGCCATTTCAACATCACGAAATGTTGCAAAACCAGGTACGAAAAAAATATTCGCTATAAATCGACCATTCCAGGCATTTTTTCAACACTTGCTTTTTTGCGTTTTTCAGGCATCGTGATTTCATTACAGGGCAGTTCCTAATAGGCTTCCCAAGCAACGCTTAGCGGCGCTGCTGCTCTTGACAGGCAGCGCCATCTCTGGCAGAAAAAGAGAAACTGGGGCGTGATCAGCGAGCGTTTTCCCTTCTCTCCACCGCGTTGCCGCTCGCTTCCGTGCACGTGCAGAGCTCTCGCGGTGCACTTGCGGCGTCTCACAATGTACCGCGTGCAGTGCGGCTTCAAAAGGATCTTCAAGCTTGACTGGCGCTTCCGAAAAACGAACTTGATAAAATGAGAAAGGCTATCACGTTAACGGTGAAGAGCAGACGATCGACGACAACCACGCCCGACTCAAAGCGAAATGCATTTCCCAATAACCATATTTGTAGCGCAAAAAAACCAGACGTAGACACAAGTAAGGAACACATACACAGGACGGGCGCTAGCGCCCGTCCTGTGTATGTGTTCCTTACTTGTGTCTACGTCTGGTTTTTTTGCGCTACAAATATGGTTACTAGTGATTCAAACCAACTAGCCCGCATCACCGCCTTGACTGCATTTCCCAAGCCGCGATTACAACGTGCAGGACGTATACCTCGAGGTAAGTCTCATTCTGTCACGTTAAAGATGAATAATGGTCCACATGCACTCCGAAATGAAGCCGTACACGCTATCGATGTTCTGCGGCGTGGACTACGAATCATATGATTGTTGTTTTGATATGGCATGCTTACAGTAGCAGCCGTGTACTTTCGTGAACAAACGTTTCCGGCGTGCGAAAAAAAGATTATACGGCCATGGCACTGCTTCCTGAGAAGGTTTGAGTCAAGTCCTCCGTGCCGCTGGAGAATCACCCGCCGATTAAGACGCGAGGCAGCTAGCTGAGCTTCAACCACTGTGAAGCAAGATGAACTGCTCGCCTCGTTTTTTCGGCTCTCGCGTCATGCTTGCAGTCTCTTTTTATGATATCGACTTGACAGGCGTATAAAACCTGTTGCGTGAACGCGGCTAGAAAATCGCACAAAATCAGAAGGTGGTTACTTCAAGGTTGCAATTGCAAAGCATGTATTAAGTGCCAGTTATATTTAGCGGCTTAAATATATATCACCCCAATAAAGTGACAAAAATCACAGCATATCCACGGGGTGAATGATGATGAGTGGGGCGAAGCTACGGAGGGAATCATCTGTAAACCGTGAAACTCTTCCGTGAAATGCGCCCAGTACATAATATAAAGAGTGTGAAACATCGTGTATATATTAAACATCAAACTTTTATTGTACTGTTGGTTTACGTGTCCCTTCATTATCACTTGTGATCGGTGAAATGCAAGGAAGAAGTCCGCTCCCGAGCGAAAGAGCGCCAAGAGCGACCGCATTCCCCGCTCGCCCTGTGCGAATTAAAGGCAAGGCTAGAGGGAAGACAGGACGCGCGTTCCACGACGCGAGGTCGGTAGCATGCCCAACGAAAGCCAACGGAACGCGATCGCGCAAGTGCTCCGGCTTCGCATCGCCTCATGGTTCCATTTAGCGTCCCAAAACCAAATATATTGCTCAAGGTGTGCCTTGCGTTTTTCGTAGAAATAATTTCTTTATCATGTACATTAAGACGAAAAGTTGAAAGCTCACTAGAGTGTATCGCCCGCAAAGTATGTCTTTTAGTGTGATTTAACTCTCGTACGGCAGGGTCCTCGCGCCGTTGCCGGTCCACCTCGCCCGTTGACGATCGGGCGAGGTGGCTACATACAACTACTACTACTACTACACTTTAAGAAAAACATCTGGCGTTCTTTCGTTCTGGTTTTACAAAACATCTGGCGTCTTTCGTTGGTTTATTTCATCAATCAACGGCGTTTTGAACAAAATTTTTATTGTTTAATCACGCACAGGAGAAATCTCACCAGGCACTACCTTGGAGGTAAACAATGGCTGCTAATGGGAATGAGAGACAGAAGAAGTCGGCTTTTAGCTAACACTTACACTTCTACTTCTACTAACGTTTCCTACTGGAACATGCCAATGGCTGCTAATGGGGAATGAGAGACAGAAGAATTCGGCTTTTAGTTAACGCGCACGCTGCGAATTTTTTATTGTTCAACAACGCACAGGAGAAATCTCCCACCGGCACCACCTTGGGGGTCAAAGCGTAAGACTTGTTACGGACTACTACGATGACTACGAGGGACGAACGGGTGCCGCCTTAAGGAGCTTCGCCCCTAAAAACAAAGCAAACCTGCAGAACGATGTCAAAGCTTGCTGAAAATGCACAGACGTCCGTTCCGGCGTGATAAAGCAGCCTTCCCGACGCGTGAAATGCAGGCGCCGAACTTCTGACAATGTGCGGAGTTCAGTTAAATTCAACCAACCGCGCAACGCTAACGGTATAACGCGAATGTGAACGTTCAACAACGACGGGTAGGTCTCACGAGCACAGGGAATCAAAACACAAAGTTGCTTCACCTACAACCGTAACTGGACTTTAACAATGCGAGAAGACAGCGAGTAATCATTACTGTAGTCGCTGCGTGCATGCGCCCCGTTACTTACCGATTCAGGTAGTCGGAACGAACGAAAGCGATGAACTCAGACAGCCAAAATAGGAGGCGAGACAGCGCTGTCAGCTATCCACGCTTGCCGCCTTTATTTCTCGTGCGACACGCCCGGGAACCGATGCAGTTTAACACGTGAATCGTGTGCCTTGTCTGCACTGTTGTGGCTGGCCACTAAACCGCAATACTTCGGACCACGCTTGCGCTTCCGCGGGGTCGCTTCTGCCATCGTGGAAGTGCGCAGCTTCGCACAGCAAGCCTCTCGGTTCAACGTACCCAGCTGACGGCCTCCCAGTTACCCGCACCGAGAGAAGAACGCGTGCGCACGTGCGCTACCGCTACCGTGAAAGGGGCTGAGTCGGCCGCGCGAAGGTTCAGAGCTTTCCGACAGAGCCGCAGCGCGGCTGGCGCGGCGCTGTCGTCGCGCCGCAAACTTGAGCTTGGGTTCCCTATAGCAGCTTTATATTTTTTATTCTTTAGAGCGTAGGTAAAGTTCCGAAAATTGTCGTGTGTCGGCAATCATTTTACAACAGACAATTATCGATCAAATGCAGAAATTATTTTTATAAAACTCTCCATAAAACTTATCACCTAAAATTTTGTTTTGCCTGTGTACGGCGCATAGGCTCTAAAACAAAATCCTAAACTTGGCAAAAAGGCTACATTTGCCTATGTTGAGGCGCATGTAGCACCCTAAGGTATTCAAAAAAAAAAATATGCGGAAAAGTGCATATGATTGAGAATGATAACAACTTCGTGCAGAGAAAGTTTAGTCAAAGTAGTTTTTGCTTTAGTCGAGAAAAACATTTTTGAAGTTTAGTCCCATCATAGCATCATTTGTTGTGAGGGCAATACAAGCCAACTGAATTTGCTGCATAAAAAAAGAGGTAGTGTATTGATAGCACATTGCTTTCAGTTCCCTTTGTTAGTATTTTTATATTTTTTATTAGATATCAGGAAGATAAAAAACAGAGATAAAAATATAAAAATGCTATTTGCTTAGGTGCCACAATACCCCAATAATGAATCGCGTTACTTATTGCATTGCTTACGCTCACCGGAGGTGGCGGCGGCGGCGTATAACTGCGCCACAAAAATCCTCTGTTGGGATCTCATAACAGCTGTAAAACAGCATGTTACCAGTCTGACAATCCCTACTGTAACCAAGAATCTGCTGCCTGCAACCACCCAAATTAGGATGTCAAAAATAGCTTGGCGTATTCCGTCCGTAGGGTCGCGGGCGACGTACGGAAAGCGTGAATATACAGGCGCGTCGTCACATCGTGCGCCTTCCCTTGCGCAATACATAGATGAACTTCGTATGGATCCGCTACAAACGTTCACGCTCAAGCCTTCTTTCTCTGGTTTACATGAGCGTTGAGACGACTTATTAGTTATTAGAGAGTTTGAGAATTGGGGGCCCAACACACTGGGTCCCCAATCAGCGTTGGGTTGGCTGCTCTTGCGTTCGGAGCAGCAGCAGAGTTTGAGAATTGGGTCAAACGCAAGCGGCGTTGGGTCAAACGCACGGAGCGTCACACGTGGAGAAATTAAAATCATACGAGACGCTGGCCGTACTGCGTCAGGGCCCGCGCTGCGTCGGCGGCGTCTCGCTGGCGACCCAAGACGCCTTGGGGACCTACGCTAGTTTTCCATTTTTGGGTCTAGGATCAACGCGAGCGCAAGAGCCCAAGAGTGGCTTGGGTTCTGTGCATGCAGCCTGGCGGCTCGCAAACTTCTTGGGTCCCCAAGCTCCTTGGGGCCCCAATTCTCAAACTCTCTATTTTGACGCCCGTTGATTCCGAGAGACCCATGCAATAAGTAACGCGATTCATTATTGGGGGAATTGTGGCCCCTAAGCCAATGGCATTTTTAAATTTTTACCTCGATTTGTTATAACCTTGATATGTAATAAACAATATAAAGTACTAACAAAGGGAACTGAAAACAATGTGCTATCAATACACTACCTCTTTTTTGATGTAGCAAATTCAGTTGGCTTGTATTGCCCCCACAGCAAACAATGCAACGGTGGGACTAAGCTTCAAAAATTTTTTTCCCGACTAAAACAAAAACCACTCTGATTAAACTTTATCTAGACGAAGTTGTTATTATTCTCAATCGTATGCGCTTTTCCGCTTATTATTATTATTTTTTTTTTGGAACACCTTAGGGTTCTACAGACGCCTCAAGATAGGCCAATGTAGCCTTTTTGCCAAGTTTAGGATTTTGTTTTACAGCCTATGCTCCGTACACAGGCAAAAAAAGAATTTCAGATGATAGTAAGCTTTATGGAGAGTTTTATAAAGGTAATTCATGCATTTGATCGATGATTGTCTCTTGTATAAAAAATCCTGAAAACGCGACAATTGACTCAAATTTACCTGCGTGCTAAAGAATAAAAAATATAAAGCTACTATAGGGAACTGTCCTCTGATGAAATCACGATGCTTGAAAAAGGAAAAAAAAAACAAGTGTTGAAGGAATGTCTGGAATGGTCGATTTATAGCGAGTTTTTTTTTTTTCCTTACCTGGTTTTCCATCATTTCGTGAATGGCGCTCACGTGCCCAAAAATTTTTGCCGCTCAAACTATTTTCGGAAAATACTGTGGAACTAATGTCTATATGTGTGTAATTTTCTCAGATTTTTTTTAGAGAAATTGATTTTTGTCCAGCGCCCTGACTGGGACAGTTTGCGTGGAATGACCCAACTAATACAAGTAAACTTGCGACGTACCCACTACGCCATTAATCATAATTTTTTTGAAGTGGGGAAGCACCCACTACGCCATCATTCATCATTCTGCGGAGAAGCGTGGTACCCGCTACAAACCTGTAAGCCATTTTGTGATGTTGCTGCTGATGACGATGAAGAATTATGGCGGAGCGTTTTGTAATGACTTGGAATCATTCAACCACACAAAAACTTTTCGCGCAATTTGCATTGTGTGGCGTCTGGTTGTTATTTTAGTCTTCTACCACGCTATATTACACATGTTAACGTGATTCCGTCCCCGACATGAAGCCTGTATAGAGTCTTTTCGCGAGGAAGTTTCAAGCACCGGCGTGGCTCTGTGTTATAATACTCGGCTGCTACGTCGAGGGCCCGGGTTCATACCCCATTCTATCCTCTAACGCTAGAGCCTTGAAGAGCTCGTTTCGCAGAAATTCCGGTTTGGACGTCGGTGTCGGCGTCGTTGGTTGTGAGCGAAGGATCGTCATCCTGACAGTTACCGAAAAATCAAGATGCAAATAAAATAAATAAAAAAAAATTTGGTTCGAAGAATCGAAGCCAGGCCGTCTGCGTGGCAAGTAGGTGTTCACCCACAGAATCGTGCTATTACTTGAAACTGTTTCCAAAAAAAAAGAGACTATATTGCCACACGCGCTCTTTCCTTTCCATGTTTTATGTCACCGGCCCACTACACGTGTATTACTGGCTTGCGCAAACCGCGCCCGAATGCCTGGGCACATTCCAAATTATTTTAGAATCGTCTGTTAGGATTGAGGGCGCAAACGCGAACAGTTGAGTTTATTCTGGAACTAACTCGGCCCTCAGCGATAAGCCTCCAGTGTTCGATGCCGCATGTATAAAAGCCGATGCGCCTTACGGCAGATCAAATTATCGACGACAGCCGACGCTCCGTTCGCCGCTATCAGTGTACTGCGTGTATTGCTTGTCGTTTGACTTTTCGTTTCCCGGGCACCAGGGGCGTCGCCAGAAATATTTTTCGGGGGGGTTCAACCATACTTTATGTATGTTCGTGCGTGCGTTTGTATGTGTGCGTGCCTATATACGCAAGCAAAACTGAAAAATTTCGGGGGGGGGGGGGGGGTTGAACCCCCCCTTGGCTACGCCCCTGCCGGGCACAGGTTAGCCCAAATAAAGAGTGATGTCTTTAATAGCGTGACTGCCGTCTTCTTCGCTGTCCCGACCACATGAGAGAGAGAGAGAGAGAACAACTTTATTGTGGTCCGTTACAGACGTGGGGAAGAGCGTCCCCCGCGCCCACCCGGCTATTCCCACGTGGGGACCGACAGGTCTAGCCTAATCCTGGCCGACCACGTGACAATATCAATGTCATGTAGTAGAAGGATCAGCTTACAGCGCAATAAAAAGACGAGGACGCAGACCAAGGATGTGAAGACACGAGCGCTACACGAACCAACTAGCCCTTGTTTTTTGAAAGGAGTCTTCCTAACGCATCTAATGTTGCGTGGCAGAAGCGTAGAATCGCGCCAGGCGCCAAAGCTTGTGAATTGTGCAAAGAGTGGGTGTTTTAAAGGCTCACCCACTACAAAGCGCTCAGACATATTTAATCATCATCAGCTGCAAAAATATCAACAAAGTGAGCAGGTGCGTAGGTTCGTGTGTTGCCTTTCGGACGCGTAATGGGACCTTCGCTGATTCGGAAAAGGAAGAATTATGGCGTAGTGGGCACTTAACAACTACGCTCACAGAAGGCATTTGAGGATAGTGTGAAACGGCCAATGTAACGCGCACAGTCGCACGTTGAAGCACTTTTTTCAAGCCAGAAAACATTTCGCAATTTGACTGTCACATTACTCGTAGCGGAAATACTTTCATGCACTTTCAGGAGCATGCGTCGCCCGAGCTCACTAAGTATCGTTGCGGAGGGGGAAATAAAAGGAGCGCACCTAAAAATTATGTGAGAAGGCCAGATTACTATCTTTACCATGACACCGCCATTACTTCTTGCACGGTGAAAAAGAACCGAGCTTAAAAAAGGACGAAACTACACTCAACTTCCAGTTTCCGTCCTTCACGCAGTGCTTGATTTAGTATGTTTTAGAAAACTGTGCCTTGTCTTTTTCGTAGGAGTATTCCGTGACAGCTCTCTTAACCTACTCCTTTTTGGTGCCGCAAGCGAGTCTTACCATTCCTTTGCGTGAACGTCAAGAACACCGTTGTCGTTGAAGCGATTTGGACAGCTGAAGTGATCACAGCAACCCACTTCAGCCGGTGCCTTTGGACCTTCACACTAAGAAGACAGCAAAACTATACGGAGCCAAATGCTAGTCCGGCGAGAAATGTCAAAAAAAGCAGAATCGTTATAACGGGCAAGAAACCTGTGACGCAGAAACTTGTGCTCTTCGCACAGCAAACAAGCGGGTCGAAGTTCTTGGAGTCGTAAAGTGTGTCGACCAACTGGCCGTGAGATATTGCTCACCGTCGAGAAGAACGCAAGTGAAGCTTTCATAATTGAACTTCTCGTTGCCTCTGTTGCCCGCTTTCCTGACGCGTGCATAGGTTTGCTTTTATGGGGTTTCCTTCTAGGTGCGCATGGCGAGTTCAGTTTCGCCTGTCTGCGCAGGCCGTTTTTGTGTTTTATAGTTGCTATAACGTACGTTGCTGTCTATAACCCCTTCGTTTCCTCGGCACTAGCTGGCGTTTTTGTTTTCCCGCTTATCGGTACCTAGCCCTCGTCCCTCTTCTTTGTTTCTCAGGAAGCTTTATAGATCTCGTCATCTGCTTTCTTTTATTCACTCGCCTGTGTAGTCTAGCATCATTTCACTTGAGGCGACAGAGAGGCAAACTTTACCGAGTTAACATAGAAAACTTATGTCTGATAACTGCACATGTGGTTGAAATCTTAAAACCTTAGCTTAAGCAGCCGTTTCTGAAAGCTGCTTTTCTAAGTACGTATCCCCTTCATGTATATCGAATATTCTGTGTTACATTTCATGATTTTCATGAAAACTACAAGGAGATTCCAGGTAAGAGCTTTGAGGAGAGACTTCTGAAAAGAGTGATGTGACATTTCTGTAAAACGCTTTGTCACAAAAAGCTATCGCATAAAAAGTTACGGACGCATTTGGTTGACAACCGCTAAGCTCTGAGTAGTTTTATATTAGACAAAGCGCGTCACCGTGCTTGGTGCATTTACTAGTCTCATGGTATTCAGTATCGCGTTATCTCACATTTATTTCTTTAATGTTTGGGTAGTAAGCGTAACCATTTTTGAGAAAACTGCAGAACAAGCACTAGTTGCTAGAGAGCTTCGATATGAGTGCTTTAGTGGGTCGAGTGGCGGGGTAGCTAACAGACCGTTCGAGGTCGTCACCTTCGCTTTGGAAACTTTCGCGCGGCCTGGTCTCTTGGGACAACCTGTACGCTCTAGACGCGGCGTATTCTACCCTCCGTTGTGATGGCAATATCTTGGAAATTACAACACATGCGGTGGCTTGTCAGCCGGAATTCCTGGCAAACAAAACTAACAATGGTAAAGGGATGTTACACTACTTATTGCCACACCATTTAAACAAAGTACATTAGCTTGCGCATTTTCTTGTTAACGAGGAAGAAGCTCAAAAACCTACTATATATCACTTTTTACCGTTTTTATTAGTCACATTTGTTTTTTTATTCATTATTAAAAAATATCTGTGGTTTAACGTCCCAAACCCACGATATGGTTATGAGGGACGCCGTAGTGGAAGGCTCCGAAAATATCGGACATCTCGTGTGCTTCACCGTGCACTGACATGGCACAGAACACGGGCCTATACCATTTCGCCTCCACCGAAATTCGACTGCCGCGGCCGGCATCGCACCCGCGACCTTCGGCTCAGCAGCAGGGCAGCGTAACCCCTACACCACCGCGGCGGACTTTTATTGATTATTAACATCCATTTTTGTGTCTACTATGACTGTAACATACGTTTATTTACTTACAGCAGGGCTACATTGTATGTGCTGCATTGTCTTAAAAGGGTTAGCCTATGTTAAGATGCGTTTATCACGTACAACTGCATTAAGTTATGTGATAACACGTGCATTTTTATGTAACATGTGTAGTGAAGCCTTGGAACTCTGCCGTGGGTCGTCCTCTCCTGCACCTTCTAGTGGGTCGCCCTCTTCGTCTCCTTTGGGAAATAACGCAGCTGGTGCTGAAAGTCGGCCCCCGCCTTGACTGTCGCTGCCGCGCATTGTCGCCGAGTGCCCGCTAATGAACGCCTTTACAATTTGGTGGAGAGTGCTATGCCCTTAAAACAACTTCGGTCTGCATTCAGTGCCCTTGGAGCTTCGATCCCGTGCATGGCCATCTACCATGCCTCAAGACGCCACCCAGAAGACGCAACGCCTCCTCCTGCACCGACGGCATGTCTCGGTGTCCACCGCATCCCCCACCCTCCTGTTTTCACCTGGCACCGACACCGAGGACTGGCTCGCGATTTACGAGCGCGTGAGCATCACCAACAATTGGGACGAGGCAGGCAAACTGAGCAACCTGGTTTTCTACGTCACGGGTGGGGCAAGCCTAATGGTACAACAACCACGGATACGATTTCGCTACGTGGTCCGCCTTCAAGGCCGCCATCATCGACGTGTTCGGCCGCCCTGTCCTTCATAAGCCGAACAGCGTTTGCGTGAAAGAGCTGAGCAGTTCGGCGAGTATTTCACGAGTTACATCGAAGACATCCTCCACTTGTGCAAGAAAGCCGACGCGACCATGTTTGAGTCTGACAAGATCCGCAACGTTATGAACGGCACCGACGATGATGCCTTCACGATGCTGCTCACCAAAAGCAATCGCACTGTGGCAGAGGTCATCACACTGTGCTAAAGCTACGAGGAGATGCGCCGGCAGCGGCTGATGACGAGTAGACCTCCATCACGCGACACCGATCTCGCTGGCTTGTCGGCCATTTCGGTCCACACCGTCTTGATCGCCGAAGTCGAGTCACTCGCGCGCGAGGAAATTGCCCGCCATTTCTCTCTACTGGCCTTCGCCCACCCGCAGCATGTTGAACAGCCGTCCATCACACTGCTGCCTCTCCTACGCTGAGCTATTGAGCAGGAAATTGCGCAGGTCATGCCGGAATACCACCAGCCCACACCGCGCCTGCGCCGCTCAGTTACGCGCAAGCTGTAGCCAGGCCGCCCTCAGCGATCCCTGTGGTTCCCCCACTTACTTACGCCGGAGCCGTCGCCAGGCCTCAGTCCTTGGAAGCGAGCGTGCCGCTGCGTACGCTGACGTCATTCATACACCCCGATTGCAGCCCACCATGCAGTCATATCAGCAGCCGCCCCGTCCCTCGCGTCCTACGACATGTATGGGACCTTACTCGGCAAGTCGATGGCGCACTTCCGACAACCGCCCATCTGCTTTGCGTGCGGTTGCGCCGGTCACGTCGCCCACTATTGCGATCGCGTGCAGCTGCCTCTAGCCGGATGAACCATCACTAGCCAGTGCAGCTGCCCGTATTACGACCCACCGCCGCCTATGTTACCGACGTCCCGCCCAGCTCTATCTAGCGGTGGTTCACCGTCCCCACGTCCCCACGATGCCGCTCACTCTTACCGATGCGGCCTCGTCCGGTCGCACGAGGCTGGGAAAACTAGTCGTCGCAGTCCAAAAGGCAAGGCTTGCGACCCTATCTAACTGCCAAAGCCCTCAGCATAGCCCATCGAACGTAGTAGACGTGTTTGTGGATGGTGTTCGCACATCGACTCTCGTAGACACTGGAGCTGCCGTGTCCGTTATGGACGCTGAACTTAGCCTATTACTACTAAAAGTGACGACGCCACTTTCCAGGCTCTCCCTCCGTGCAGCCAACGCCCAAGGTATTCACCCGACAGCGGTGTGCACAGCCCGTGTCATCATTCAGGACTCTCCGTGCGCCGTGAAATTCATCATAATTTGTTCATGCTCTAATGAGGTCAACCTGAGATGAGATTGTTTCGCCCGACACGACGCCGTAATTCATTGCGCATCAGCCGAAATAGAGCTGTCACTATTCTCAAATTTGACGGTGGCAGACAGTCCATCTGCTACGACCAAGGTACTCGTCAAAGACAACACCACAGTTCGTGCAAACCCGTCAACGGCATTGTCAGTCTACTGCACCGCTCTCTCCGACACCGTTGCACTACTTTCTCCATCTTACCGCGTTTTCACTAGGAAAGGCTTGCTGGTGCCATTTGCGATCGTGCAAGTCACTCAGGGCGACGCCGATAGTTTTGTTAGGAACCCATCCCCGTACATTGTTACGTTGTTGCGAGGGGAACGTCTCGGCAAAGCGGAACCCCTCGAAGGCGCACAAGTTATGGACGCACGTACCGGTTGACACGCACATGCGCTAGCTCCCGTACGCTCAGCGCTGTTTCCACATCTGATTTGTCACCCGCTGATGTATTCGGTTGCTCGATTGCGGACAACCTTACGTCGGTCGAGCGCTCCCAGCTTCTATGCGTGTTGGAAGAGTTTCGTTCATCGTTGGATGTCGCGCAAACTTCTCTCGGCCGCACGTCCGCTGTCACGCATCGCATCGACACTCGCGCCCAACCACCACTGCGGCAACGCCCATATCGCGTATCTCCAGCACAGCGTCATGTCATTAACGAGCAAGTCGAAGACACGCTTCACCGAGATGTTATCCGACGCTCAAACAGCCCGTGGGCGTCTCCTGCCGTTCTCGTTGCGAAGAAGGACGGCTCTGTGCGGTTCTTTGTCGACTACCGACGACTCAGTAAGATCACCTGTAAAGACGTTTATCCTCTACCTCGAAAAGACGACGCCATTGACAGCCTGCAAGGAGCGGAATTCTTTTCATCACTCAATTTGCGCTGAGGGTACTGGCAAGACCCCATGGCTGATGACGCTTGACCGAAGACAGCGTTTGTAACGCCCGATGGCTTGTACGAATTTGACGTCATGCTGTTTGGGCTGTGTAATGCGCCCGCGACCTTTGAGCGCATGATGGATACCGTTCTGCGAAACTTAAAATGGCACAAGTCCGTGCTGGGCAGTATCGAAGACACATGTATCTTAGATACTACCTTAGATACTCTATGGGTATCTTGTATCTGTATCGCGATACGCCTCGAAAAACGAGTATCTGTATCTGTATTTCCGATAAAATCGATAATGTATCATTATCTTAAGATACAAGATACTTCTACCGCAACACAACCGTGCGAAACAATAAATGCTGGCCAAGCTCCGCTTCTCAAGCTGGTACTGGTGCCACTAAGCCATCTGAATAAGTCTAAGGGCAGTGATGTTATTTTATTTTTACGCCAGTCATCCAGTGAGTACAGAATATGAGAAAGACACGCGCGCGGACGTGTACGCCGAGCCCACGTACCTTTTGTTTTCTCGATTTTTTTTCCTTTTTGGTTGCGCCGATGCAGCGACACTTGCTCTTAGTCACTGTCCTGCGCCGCGTACTCCAACGCGCGCGGCGTCTATCGCGCAAATTCTGATGTTGCTACAATGTCGTTATTGAAGATTCCCTTGCGCCTGCGTCTTGATTCGTAACGAAATCTGATGCGTGTGAGAATGGGGTTGCTTTGCGTTTCGTGGATTTTACATATCAGCGATTTGAAGAATCTCGTGGATGTAAGTTTGACTGCACGCAATGATTTAACTTATATGCAAATAAGATTCTAACAACTTTAGCACCACTGGTACTGATGCTAGATCTAATAGCGCAAGCGTTTACCTAACAGAAAATATCTTGGCGTACCGTATTTTTCAATTCCTCTTACATTTATCCAAAGAATTTATGAAATCATAATTTGATTATAAGCACAAGTGCTGTCTTAGGGCATGGGATGCAAATGACAGCACAAGTGCTGTCATTTTGCATCCCATGCATTACCTAGGTCTCTGTACTGTTTTTTGGTCTGGTCACTGAAGTATGTCTTTTGTAACGCGCTACCAATATAAGATGTCTGCTTTATTCTTCTGTCTGCTTTATTTGTACTACTGCTTACACATTTACACGTTGCCGATGCGATTTTGAAAACAAATATATAGTTATGTGGGCGTGCCTTGAGCACAAAACATTCTGCTTACCGCTTAGGAAAATAGCGAAATTGAGTTTGCATTATAACAATGGAAAGTATTGGCAGCCATCGTAAAAGTGTTAGGAAGGGTATTCAAGAAACCTTGTTTTACTGAATGCTCCGTTTTACTCGTGAGCGTCCCAACGAGCCGTTTCAGGCAATTTTCCTTAGGCACTAAATTTTCTATTGTCTCAACAGGTAAGTTGACGATACTTCATGCTCATAGCTACTAAGGGCGCGTTTGTATTGTGTTTCTGCACTCATTCAATGTGAATGTTTGATACGCAACCACCTCTGTATTTTACTTATATTTGTTTTCCTGTTTTAGGCCTAGCTTCTTAAATATTTTTTGTACTACTAATCGCCACGTAATGGGAACTATAAGCGGCAATAGGGCGAAAAGCGGCGGTGTCCTACGACGCTTTGTGCAACTATACAAAGACTTCTTAGACGTTTGTGTGTTGCACATGTTCTTGTTCTCTCGTTGAAGAAAAATTGCTAAAAAAGTGCACGTTAGTGAACATATCAACAAAGAATCCTTTACGCCAGCGGATAAGTAGAATATGAAAATTCATTGCACTTTTACGTCATCTACGTATACCAGGGGCCTCAAACTCAGCTTATAGCCAGCGCGCCGCAGTCGCGAAATTTAATTCCAAGGGCCGAGACAGTGAAGATGGTGGGATCGGGGGTCGGAGAGAGCTTGAACAAAATGACGTCACCTTTTGAAAAAAGGAAGTCTTTCCCATATCTCATATATAGGTCATTTGTGAAGGGGATTTGGAGTCAACATTCCAGAAACATGACACCGATGTACACAACAAGTGAAATCTCGACGTGGATTCTGAAATATAGTTTTTGTTCCATGGTTATGTTTCAGCCCATAGTGACCACAGTTCCTCACGAAAGGAATGCTTAAGACCAGTCATGTCTGTGTAGCTCACGAACATACGTATTAGGAAAACAAAAACAAATGGGACGAAGACGGTCATGTGTGCGGGCCGGGCCGCTAGCGAAAGGTCTCTAGAATGCACCATGCCCCCCCCCCCCCCTAAAAAAATATAGCTACCAGCGTTGTTGCTCATGTACACCTGTCCGGATATACGGTATTGCGCAAACTATCTTTTACGGACAAGTTAAAAGTCCACACCGGTATATGCGCCGTCGTGCGAAGGCTTGTTATTGAATTTATTGTGATTATATGGTAACCCGCTAGTTGGTCGGCAAGCTGAGCAGCGGCGCCCACAAATTGCAATAATGACAAGCAAGAACCACTGTCAGCGAAGTGTATAAAGAGTTGTCCTGTGAAGAAGCTAAAACAAACCGCAATAAGTTGTTTTGGAGGAAGAAACTAATGTACTTTGAGCAAGAAGGGCAAAACTTTTGAGATACTAACAGACATTTCATTCAAATGAAACAAAATAGGCCACAGTTAAGAAATTTTCAAGCCGACATTTTCTTGCATAGGCGTTTGCTGCTGCATTATATGGGTCTATAATAACAAATTTGAGAATGTATCGAAGTATCTTAAGACACAATTCCCTAGTATCGTATCGGACACAATTATTGCGGCAGTATCTTGTATCTGTATCTCCAATACTTCTTGCCTGAGTATCTTGTATCGTATCGCGATACAATTTTAAAGTATCTTTGCCCAGCCCTGGCACAGGTGCCTGTGCTACCTCGACGGCGTCGTCGTTTTCGCCTCGGACTTCTCCACGCTTCTTCAACGCCTGCGCTATGTTTTGAAGCGTTTGAGTGACGCCGGGCTACAACTGAATGTAAAGAAATGCCTATTTGCAGCGCGGCAGCGGACAATGCCCTACGTCGTGTCCAAGGTAGACATGTGCGCCGGACCCAAAATCACCGGTGGCGGCGCGCCGGTGTATCCACCTCCGGTGGCGGCGAGTGAACGGCGCGGGGTTCATCGGAGTAGCCGCGGCGCGGCGCGCGGGGGGGGGGGGGGGGCGAAACAGCGAATGCGATAAGTACACGCCATAATGTTACATGAACGGGGACCAGCATCTAACTCTTTTTGCTCCGATCTCACTGAACTCTACGAAACCCTGGTGTATGGCAATAGGGCCGCTCGCGGGAGAGAAGCGGTTTTCGGTCAATTTGTCGTATCAGTGGTCTGAGGGCGAAGCAGTGAGATCACAGCGCTCACAACGCTCACAGCGCGTAGAAGGTATACGAGCCGTTCGCTGGGGGATGTCTGACGAAATAGCGCGCGAGCCAGCGCTCTCGACCGCGCCCTTTTAGTCAAAGTTCACAGTTGCTGCTCGAGGTACGCAGTCCCTCTCCCCAGACATCCCTTCCTGCTCCTTCGCCCTTCAAATGACGGGCGGGGCGTTTCCTTCTGCTTGAGGAGGAATCAGCGGCAGGCCTCGCACGCGGGTTGATGTTATTCCGTGCGACGGAGATGGCCAGCTTGTTTCATCTCTGCTTTAGCCATGTTCCTTGCCAGCGCTCGCGAGCTTTTACTCATGGGTAGAATATACAATGCGCGGAGCGATGTTATCGATTTAGAGTTTATACGGAACATGACGGCGACGGTGAAAACCTGTCCTGAGTGTCCTATACAATTGCTAACGCAATAAAAAATATACAAAAAACCGTCGAAGCGGGCTCACCTTTTCCCTGGAAAACTGCATCGTCTCGGCTGTAAAGAGTGCGTTCGTTGGAAGAATCAAAAGGCGCCACCCGAAGAATCTTTGGGTTGCGCCTTTTACATTGGTTTCGTTCTCGCCTTCAATACCCTTCTTAAAGGGGACATCTCCTCGTCACTTATTTCTTCATAAAGCACGCGTACAATGTCAGCACTAAGCGTTGAACCTATCATGATTTCGCACTTGTCGGCTAGCTACAGTCTGTTATCTCTGCATGCGCGGTCGCAAACGCACAAAATGTTGCGAAATCATTTAATCGCGCACAGTAGTCGTGCGAGAGAAGCACGAGTGGGTGGGCGGCTGCATAGCAAAGCACTATGGAAGACTATTCACAACTGTTATTTCTCGTATATGGACCAGTCGAGAGTATGTTCCCTGATGATGTCACGTGAATCACTGTTCTAGCATCACGAAGTGCACCAAAAGACAAGAAACGCCAAGAGAGAATAACGCGCTCGTTGTTTTTGTTGTTTGTTGTATTTTGTGGAGATAGGTTTGCACTAGGCTTACCTACGAGCGCGACCGTGTAGGGACGCGACGTTCTCCACTGCCGCAGCGAACAAAGACGCTACGGCCGGGTTCGTCGATTCTCCGGCACGGCGCAGAAAAGGCACTCGAGGCAGGAGGTCAACAAACAACACGGGTTTATTAACCCAAGATGCAGCACAGTACGACAGTCACGGGCTTGCAGGCCGTAAAGGGAACTCCGCAAGACCGATCGAGTACGCTTGCCAGCGGCGCTAGGACTACCACACAAAGGGCAGCGGTCGAGCACACGAACGAGAAGCCGCCTGCTAGAGCAGCGCGTCAACCTCTCGTGCTAGCCTGAGAGCATCTGCCGCCGCGAGCGAATCGTCGGGCGCATCTTAGCTCGTAGGAGAGGAGGATGTCACCAGCGGCCCAATGGGGAATGGCGCTGCGTTGTGACGTAGGCCCGCGCAGCACGCCAGCGTAGCGTGCCCGGACGCGTAATTTTCTTTCCTCGGGGGATCGTGCACGCGAGAAAGAGAAGGGAGGAGTGCGAGGAGGAAACCGCGACGGGCGGACGGCTGTTCTACCGCCGGCCTGCACCACCGGGAGGACGTCCCGAGCAGGGAGACGTTGTTTTCACAACTCGCCCGTCTAGGGCGGGGCTTCTGCTCCGCGACGTCATTTGTCACGTGCGAGGCAGTTTATTTTTTTCTCTCTGCCTTTTTTTCTGTTTGGTTTGATGCGCGCATTGCACGGGCGCGGTGTAGACTAGTACAGTTGTCCAATGTAGCGCGTGCAGTGCCGGTTTGGCCACACTTCGGTGTCTGCGTTGTCGGCGTACCCGCGCGTCTAGAGTTTGGTGTTCAGCTACTAACTACGGACATATCTACTAGCGCGAAAAACACTCAAAGGACGAGGTAAACACGGCAGACAGGACGCAGCGCTAATATGCCGTATTTAACTCGTCCTTTGTGTTTTTCGCGCTAGTAGATACGTACGCAGTTAATACGCACCAACTAGTCCAACTCGCTTCTCTAATTCAGCTACTACTTCGCGTACGCAGCTGCGAGAAACGGGGCAAATAAGGAATTAATGAATATAAGTGTGTTTAAAGCGGCTCTTCGTCCCGGGTCAGACGTTGCAACCACGTACTACCTGGTACTGCGTATTTTCTGTTTGTGTGTTTATGTGTGTGTGTGTGTGTGTGTGTGTGTGTGTGTGTGTGTGCGCGTGTGTGCGTGCGTGTTTTACACACCATCAGAAGGGGGAAGGCTCGTTCCTAGGAGAAGCTATCGCATTGTGTGCGTGTGTGCGCGCATGCGCGTGCGCGGCTGCTTCGTAAGGACTACACTCTTGACGTTTCTCCGGCGTACTAATGAGCGGCAATGTTGACCTACGAGCGCCCATTCTAGAAGTCATACAAGCATACGCAAGAACATATGTAAAGAGGAGTCAGACAACCTTCCCACCCGGAATCAACTCCTGGAACTACGCCCCTTACGGCTAGGCTTTTTTGTATTTTCTTTTGGCAGCATGGTCGGCTCAGGATCTAGAGGTTATGTATCCATCCTGTTGAGCGCCGATTATATGATCCCTGTACTTCTCACAATTATATTCTGTGCTTGATAATGTGAGCTCGTGTACAACATGCAACCACTCGTGTTCATCGTAGCAGTGTTTGTAGATTTCGCAATTATTGATAATTTCCAAAGCTAACCAACCAGCTGAAATGCTGAACAGGAAATAAGTCTCAATTTATCAGCATTACGTGCATTTCATATACACTCGGATTTGTATCTGTAGACTGCAGCCTAATGAATTTGAAGGCTATCAGTCATTAACGTATGAGAAGTAAGCATGTCATTTGAGATTAGGTTGTTGGGCCTGCCTCGTCTAGCTTGATATCTACCAGTGTTGCGGAGTTGCCACTCCGGAATTGGAATGAATCCGGAATCATTCCGCATTTTCGCGACCCTGTAATGGAATGGGAATGGCATGGGGAAACGCTTGGTGGAATGGAATGGGAATGGAATTAAGCGCCTTTTGTACGGAATGGAATGGGAATGGAATTGCGTCTTTTTCCGTAAATAGAGCGCGTTTTTGTCTATGCGCTGTTTTTGAAACTTCAAACATTAGTAAGTTAGAGCCTCGAATTTAGCAATAAAGCCGTATTTTTTAAATATGGCTTGGCTGATTACAAGCACGATACATTTATATGCAACGCGCCTACTTCAAACCGAGGCATAAGCTAGTGTACAAACAAATGTATTATCCCAGCAGATACTGAAGGGAGAAACAAATTATCCCTTAGCTACTGCTCATCGTCGACACGCAGATTCGCACTATGCGCTCTCAAAAGCTAACAGGACTCACGCAGCTCACTCGCGCCAAACCAGTCAAACTTGGTCGGACAGGGAGCGGGCGCCGAGCGCCAGCGCCTCCTCTCCCCCTCATAAAAAAAGAAACAAAAAAGAGAAAGAAATAAACTGCCACACACGTCTCCTTTCTTGGTGGTTCGGGAGGAAAAGGAAAAAGGCACCTAATTTCTGTCTGCCTTTAAGGCAACACGGCGCAGTGCCTTATGGGAGACCAGCGCTGGATAGGTGGCGCGCCGAAAAAGGGCGCCTGGCGGGGAGTCGCGACATAATTCAGCCGCTCGCATGGCCTCCGCGCCGCCGGCTAATCTCGGAGGCCATGCCGCTCGCGCTCAGACGACCGGCCGCACTGTACCGCGGTGAGCGCACGCGCGTGCGCTGTTCCCGTGCTTCATTTTGGCGCGAACAGCTCGAGCAGCCATTGCGCCAGTAATACTGCTCTAAGGTTTAGAAAAAAAACAAGTTTGTCTGAAGGCTACTTTCTCAGGAAAGCACTGGAAAAGGGAGAGAAGCCCGCAAAGCAGACTACGTCTGTGCACACGGCGTCGAAGAGACAGTGCTGTGCCGCGGTGGCGACTCCGTCGTCACCATTTTCTGGTTTTGTCCTGGGATTTGTGTCAAGCTAGTGCAGGCTCACAAGCCTCCGTTGATAAGTACGTGCTGCGTCGATACCAGCTGCCCACTATTGCAGTAAAAAAAAAGTAAGAGGCAAGGGGTAGCTACGTCAACGTTTTTCTGCCGTGGTATGTATGCCCAGCCCGCGGTATATATGCACGCGGACGTTGATCAAGCAAACCACAGTGCTAGCATAGCATGTATGGTGTCGCGCTGTTTTGCTCGAGGGCGCGGGATAGATTCCGGACCACGGTGGCCGCATTTCAATGGGGTTGAAATACAAAGAACACCCACGTACTGAGGTTTATGTGCACATTAAAGAAACCCAAGCGGTCAAAATTAATCCTGATTCCCACACTATGGCGTGCCTCGTAATCATACTTTGTTTGGCACGTAAAACGCCAGCACTTGTCGATGTTGATCAAACACGCTCATTCTAAGCAGACACAGGGAAGCGAAAAAACTAACACAGTACGTTAGGCGAATTAAACGGCGAGCAAAAATCCAAGACATTTGACCCTTTTCTAGCGAGGCATAAATTGCGATGTCACGTCGCCGCGGCAGCCAATGCACAGAGAAGCTTTACCGCATCGGCTGATTCCAGAAAGCTACGATTAGAGTAGTCCACTGCGTTGTTCGTGACAACAACTCTGTCTGTAGCACAAGTGAAGTTCAACGGAGGCATCCATCGCGTGCGTATTTCTCATAACAGTTCAGCGGCTTCGGCGAACGTGCCCCCGTACGCATCTCGTAGACAGACAGCTTTCCTTCTGCTTAACTGTTTGCAAATAATGTAGACTACCTGCCTATCGTATCATATTCACTGCACGCGGTGGCATCAGAAGGAGCTTGGTTGTGGTCAGATGAAAAGATTATTACATATGCCGCATGCCACATAATATGTATGTTTTATTTACGACAAAACACCGATTAAATTCTGCTCGTTGGCCCCGGTTTCCACTGGTGACCCTCACTGTCGAATAAATCTAGCAGACACGCGCAATTCCGTTTAGGAACCAGCCCGACGCCACTAAACAGGAAGGAGAGCAAGAGCAGAACACACTGTTCTCGCCTGACTGCTGGGATGCAACGCCACATCCGTTCCTATTCTTATGTTTTAGAAGGAAAATCATAGAAGGATATGCCCGCCCTCACTTCTACGTATTGTGGCACTTGAATGCGCAACAGTACCGCCAGCATCCTTTAGTTTTGTTTCGGCGATACGCGCCCGCATCGCCTCAACCAGTCGCCACTCTCGACCGCGGGAGCGGCTGGAGTATGCCCGCTTTGACCACCAGGGCGGCGCTGCCCACACCGCGGAAACTCCAGCGCTGGTTCCCTATAGCGGTAGGGTAAGGGGGGATAAAAGAAAGTAGAAATAAAGAGGAAAGGAAGTGATCGGATGTCGACAGGCGCGACGAAGAGAGATGCCGAGAAGCGGAACAGGCGTCCTTCAGAGCGGTTTCCTCCTCTCAAACGGAGGAGTGCGAGGAGGAATCCGGTCTCCTGGGGGTGAAGTCCGGCGGTGGAACAGCCGTCGGCCGGTGCCGGTTTCCTCCTCGCACTCCTTCGTTTTTTTGTCGCGTGCACGATCCCTCGAGGAAAGAAAATTACGCCGCTGCCCGGACATGCCAGCGCGGGACGGAGCCGACGCTTGCCCAGACAAAGAGGCGCTCTGGCCGCCAACTTGGCGATTGCCGGTGCCTAAGTGCGCCCGGGCTACGCGGCCGGCACGCGCGCGGCAGCTGGGGAACGAGGCGCCAGGTAGGAGGATGCTCTCGATCCCCACAATTTTCAAAGGCTGTTAGGGGCCCTTTATAAAAACAGGGCGTGCAAACACGGACACAGGAGAGTAGTCAAGACACCAGAAACGCTAACAACTGAAACATCACACAGCGGCGGAACCGAAGGTAGACACAAATATTTATCTGCGCATTCCCACGTAAGAGGCCATACCTATCAATCAAGAGCGAGTAGTGGTCTACGTGAGAGATACACTGCAAACGAAAACTAGACAAATTGGGCGTTTTAAGGGCCACAATCCTCCTTAATACTACCTGCGTCTAGACAGGACTCCCTTAGGGTGTAATGAGGTGGGTGTAATGCGGTTCTGCGTCCTCAATTTTACTTTGTTGCAACAATATGTGAGATAAAGGAGGTAAATTCACTATCTGACGCCATTCGTCAAATGGAGTTCACGAAGGAAAAACTCCCATCTCACGTCTCGGGCATGTTTTTTTCTATTTTTTCCGAAGCTTTCTATAATGCCTTCACTGCTGGAGGGCATGTACACCGCCGTGCGGCGACCGGGGGGGGGGGGGGGAAACCCTGCGAACCCTCGATGTGGCCGATTGGCACCGCGCGCACACTCAGTATATACGCTTGTGTACAACAAAATGGCCAGAAGCGGTATGCTTCAGAGCACTGAATAAAACCCTGTGCACAGATAGCCGAAAGAAAAAGATATACGCGACTCTCTTAGAGCGGCCCCTCTGAACGGGATCTGTATGCGTTCCGAGAGGGTGCGAGAGCGCCCTTTGACCTTGACGGCTCGGCCCACTGCGGCCCGCCAGCCGCCAGCTCAACAGCAAGCCACACGAGGCGCTACCGAAGCGAAGCTTCACGACGCATGCGCGCGCGAAGAAAAAAAAAAGGAAAACAAGAAAGGAACGTGAGGACAGAGTCGTTGAAGTTCCTAATTGCCCGCGGCGGCGTGATGCCGAAGCGGAGCCGTCGCGGTATTCGCCATATCGTACCTTGGCTGACGCCACTTCTCAAGTGATCAGCTGTGTCGGTCGTGTGTGCGCGTTTAGTGCCTGCAGCCTCACTGTGTTCTCACCGCTGGATGTGAAATGCGTGGTTTGACGACAGTGCAACATGCCGCACTGCGAGTGGGATATACGCGACGGCCCGTCGACTCAAGCGAGCGTGCGCAGACGATGGGCACTCTGCGTGCTCGGCACAATCAGGAACAAAAATGGTAAGTAATACGTATGTCCTCTCTGTTTGCGCGTCTTATCGTCGCTCAGGTACCTGTAGGTGTTGTTCAGCGCAGTTCATTGCGCGAAAAGTGCAGTGAAAAGCAAAAAAAAAACAGTAAGTAGGTTCACATAGCGACAATGTGTGATGCGTGTTTTGAAATTCTTGTGAATATAGCTCGTGCTTCGCACAGCCAGTCAATCGACGCACGAGTGCGCGCTGAAAAAGTCGTTTGCACGATATCATTTTCTTGCTTGCGAAAGCATGAATGCAGCAGAATGCTTTCAGGGAATATACACTAAACCAAAAAGAAGGCTGCGGGTATCACGTTACCATGTGGTGAAATGTGCTTAAAGGCCAACTTAGTTTTCTATTTATTCTGTTCTGAAACTTCATTTGTTTCTCTTGATCCTTCGCCTCGGTGTCGATTTGTGCGCATTGACGTGTGACATATCCGTGCGGTCTCGTTTTGCAGCATCTACCTTGGATTCTGTGAACTACACTGAACATGAACATCCTTCTGCCGCCATGCAACTGTGAGAACCCACCGAAGCAGAGATAATCAGCAAGTGAGAAGACTTTTTGACAACAAGTTGGATTGCGCACTCTGCCCGTCTCCTGAAATACCATATTAAGGTACATATGCACTGTACCTTGATACATATGTATCAAGGTACAGTAAAATAGAATATCTAGGCACATAAACGGCATTATATGGATTCATTTAGCTAGAAAGAATAAATCACGTTAAAGCGATATAATGAAGACCGTAATATGTGACAGACATCTGCTAAGTGACAGTGTGTATTGTGAAGCGCATGCATTTTATGGTGTTGAATGAATGAACGTTTACCAGCAAAATACAAGAAATGCGCCTCGAGCAAAAAGCTACAATGCTAGCTTGAGAAGTGCGTGAGGCACTGTTGAGCAAAAAAATAAGACAGAGCAGCAGAAAAATGTGCACATTCAAAGGCAAAACACATACGCGAACTGCAAAGTGACAAAATCAAAAAGGGTGAACATTTCCGCCAGCGAAAACAATGAAAACCAGAAAACAGTGAAAACTAAAAACAATGAACAGCTGTTGAACGGCATGGAAGCAATGCACTTTCATTAGTCACATATCAGCAGTGGAACTTGCCAAGGTTACATGTGCATATTCTTAGCCATTAGTAGATGTGCAAGGCTAACTTATATGCATTGATACAAGTCAGTTGAATGTGTTTTGAACCACGTTGTTGAATCACGTTGTTTATTCCCTCTCGTTATTTTGCTGTTCTGCATTATGTTGCCATAGTTTTTATGATCAATACACAGTATTATGACTGTTGACACACTTTGACAAGGTGAAAGTGCTGTTCTTGTGTCCAGGCCTTAGTTTATCCTCATCAGAAGAGCACTGTTTTTTTTTTCTTTTTTGCCATGAATCAATAACAAGTTGCCCAATCTTCACTCCTAAACAGAGTACCTGCGGTTGATCAAGAGGACTTTACCAACATTCACACCTCTTTTAAAGTGCACTTGTAATGATTACTTTACTTACATCAAAAACTACCCGAATGATGTTAAACGTGACAAGAGTACACTTCTGGAGTTGTTTCGTATTTTTTTACTTGCGTGTATTTTTCGCCCTGTGTACACAAGTGAAAATTCACGAGGAAATATTAGCAGCATCCCAATTTTGTATTTATTTTCTGTTTTGTCAAAAAGGCTGCAATAAGGATAGTCAAGTGCGAGTCTGGTTAAGACATTCATGGTTAAGACATTCATTTTATGGATGCAGAAAACTTTATGGGCTTCTTTTTTTGTGTCATTTTCAGCAATACACTTCTCGAAAAGCAGCAATAGTTGTTCGCCCACCTGTTTATGCTCAAGACAGTCTATTGTGGGCATGATTGGCGGCAGGATTTTGTCTTGGGGGCTGCAAGCCGGTGTAATATAGCGGCCGGGTAAGCGGGAGAGCCCTGGTGTAGCCTGGGTGAGGCCAAGTGTTGGTTTGTCTTTAGGGGGGGGGCAAGTGCCCCTTTTGGAACCCCTTGCGGATGCCCACGATTGCGAGAACACTCTACGGTGCCTCACTATACACAATGTAGAACATCTCGTACATCTTACAACATTTGAGCAAACACTGGGATTGATGCTGAGTGTTATGCACAATTCTGTGTGCAACCTTTGCGATATCGTGTGCATTTTAAAATTTCGCATTGTGTTAAAAAGAGGCTGAATGGTGCCAACGTTATTCAGCAAACTTAAGTCCTAACGGGACAGCTGGGTGAGTTGGTGTACACTCGTCGTTAAAGAAGGTGCGAAAAAAATCACAACACAGAGAAATGAAAGAAACAGGACGACGCGCTACTAGCAACTGAAGTTTCATCGAAACCACAGAAAGATATAAACACACGTACGAAACAACTACAAGAATAAATAATCACACATCCAGAGAATGAGCACGAACATGATTAAAAAAGCTAAACTCGTGTTAAACTTCAGTTAGCAGGGCGTCGTCCTGTCCCCTTCGTTTCTGTGTGTTGTGGTTTTGTTTTCGCGTTTTGTTTAACTATGAACTTAAGTCGCGGCTGTGTTACAGCCTCTATACATGTGTGGTCAATTTTTATTGAACCTCATGACATATCAAGTCCTAGGATCCAATGTGCAAAGCCACCAGTCACTATATATAGGAAAATTTTGTTCACTCCATGTGTTTGCGAAATTCCATGTTGACTTCACAGCCATGATACTTGGATTAGTTTTCAATGGGGTAATTATGCATAAACCATAAAGCGAGGAATTGAGGATGCAGCACTCTAGCGTTGCAGATGGCACTGGCTGGCATGAAAATATCGAAACATAGCTGTACTAATTATGCATATTAGAAGTACTGGTACATTGCATTCATGTGATTATGCCGACAAGTTCGCAAGCACACGTCCAGAAATTTACGATGGTTTTCAGATATCTGTGAGTAAATATGTACAGCAATATATGAAGACAACCTTGTCATTTTGTGGGCACTGTTGAATGCTTTTATGAATTTTGTTAAGTGGAACTACCGTCAACACCACAGGTCTATTTTTGTCTTTTCTGCAGGAAACATAACTGCACAATCATGTGTGACATTTTTTGATGCCATACGGCAAAAAAAACGCAACAAAAACAGTACAACCTGCCTGTCTTCACGGTTGCATATTTCTCAAAAGTGATGCTAGCCTTTTGTACTAATTTAGTTGCCTTCATGTGTAGGCTGACACCAAGTTTCTCGGGTATCCCATTTCTTTGTATTGTACTTGCATACTGGCACGCTGAAGTGCACATGTCAGTGTGCCTTATGACATGATTTTACACTCAAGTATCAATGCGCAAGTATCGGAGGCACCTGCAGGCGTTCTTTCAGCTCTTGAAATGCTTCAACTTGCGCTGTTTCTGACGTGAATTCGACGTCGGTCGACATGAATTGCGTTAGTGGCTCGGCGATTTGTGAAAAGTCATTGATGAAACGGTTGTATTAGGCGCAGAAGCCGAGAAATCACCGTACGGTCTTTTTTACAGTGGGTAGCGGGAAGACAGCGATGGCAGCCGTTTTCCGCGGGTCTGGACGCACTCCGGACTTGCTGATCACGTGACCCAAGAACAATAGCTCCTCGTATGCAAAGCGGCACTTTTCGGGCTTCAAGGTGAGGCCAGAGGTCTTGATTGCTCGTAGTACAGCGTCAAGGCGCCGGAGGTGCTCGTTGAAGTTTGAGGCAAACACAATGACGTCGTCCAAGTACACGAGGAAAGTCTGCCACTTCAATCCAGGCAGCATGGTGTCCATAACGCCCTGGAACGTCGCAGGCGCCGAGCAAAGACCAAAGGGCATGACCTTGAATTCGAAGAGGCTGTCTGGTGTTATAAAGGCAGTGTTCTCTCGGTCTCTCTCGTCGACTTCGATTTGCCCGTAGCCGGTCTTGAGGTCCATCGACGAAAAGTACCTCGCGTTGTAGAGTCGATCCAGGGTGTCGTCTATCAGTAGGAGAGGGTAGACGTCCTTCGTGATTTTGTTCAGGCGGCGATAATCGACTCAATGGCGTTGGGTTCCGTCCTTCTTCTCCACTAGCACCACGGGTGACGCCCACGGACTCTTGGAAGGCTGGATGACGTCGTCGCATAGCATTTCGTCGACTTGTTTCTTTATGGATTCGCGTTCTCGCGTCAAAACACTGTACGGGCTCTGCCGGAGTGGCCTGGTACTTTCCTCTGTTATGACGCGATGTTTTGAGGGTGGGGTCTGGGGGATTCTTGACGACGACGAAAAGTAGTCCTTGTATTGCAAGAGCAGGGTTTTGAGCCGTTCTTGCTTATGCTTCGGAAGGCTGGGATTGACGTCGAAAGCTGGTTGAGGAGCTTGGTTTGTCGAGTAGGCTCGGAAGAATCGGTGAGGGCGAAAGCACTGGTGGCTTCCACAATAGTTTCGATGTAGGTGACCGTCGTGCCTTTGCTGACGTGCTTGTATTCGTTGCTGAAATTTGTGAGCATCACTGCTGCTTTCCCTTTCCACAGCTCAACTATTCCTCTTCCGAAGCAAATCTCGCGGTTAATCAACTGGTGCTGTCGCCTTCAACGACACCTTTCAGCTCTGCGGATTTGTGAGTGCCGACGGAAGTGATGACGGTGGAACTAGGGGGAATGGTGACCTGGTCTTCCAGCCCATTCAAGGCGTGCTTTCCTGTGGACGTGTGCGGCGGTAGTGCTTTTTCTGTGGATAGTCTTACTGACTTCGATCTCAGGTCGATCACTGCACCATGAAGGCCTAAGAAGTTCGTACCAAAAGTGACATCTCTGGAGCAACTCTGTAGGACCACGAATCTTGAGGGATAAATCCGGCTGTTAAGGGATAAATCTTTGTGCAGATTCCCGCAGGCGTTACCAGGTGACCTCCAGCTGTCCGGATTTCGGGGCCTTCCTAGGTGGTCTTGACTTTCTTCAACTTGGTCGCGAATGGCCCACTAGTGACAGAATAGTCGGCTCCAGTATCGATGAGAGTGGTGTCATTGTGGCCGTCGATGAGAACGTCGAAGTCACTAGTTCGTCGCCTACCGTTGCGGTTAGGTCACGGCGTCGGCTCCCGGCTATGTCGGTTTGACCCGCTGCTTCGACGTTGCGTCGTCAGGTCTTCTTCGAGCCGTGAATTTGCGACGAAAGGCTCCGTTCGGCTTGCGACGTGTTCTTTAGATTTCATCGCGGCGTCGGCGGCGGTGGAGGATCTTCGATATTTTGTCATACAGCAACGTCACCTCCATCGGTTGCTGCCCTTAGTTTTTCGGATACGGGCAAGGGTACCGGCCCCGGGTTGGGCCAGTGTACGGTCGGCGTTGGGGAGAGACGTAGCGGCGTGGCGACGGTGAACGGGAAGGACCTGGGAGGGTCCATTGTGCTCCTGCGAGATAGTTGGCGATGTCACGTGGTCGTTCGCCTCGTTCTGGACGTGGCGCGTTGATGGCGAAACCACGCAGTCCCATCTGTCGATAGTGGCAGCGGCAGTAAGTGTGACCAGCTTCTCCGCAATGGTAGCAGAGTGGGCGGTGGTCGGGCGCGCGCGAAACGACGGTCTTCCTCGGGGTTTAGCGCTGGCCGACAGGCGGGCGGTAGGGCGTCGATCGTGGCGGCGGTGTCTGGCGACGGAACTGCGTCGATGCGGTGTCTTGACGTGGACGCGGCGCGGGAGCGAAGCGTCGGGCTGCAGCAGCGTAGCTCATGGCTTGCGGCTGAGGCTGTGGTGGTCCAAGGGTGTCCAGCGACTGCTGGATTTCTGCTCGAATGACGTATGCGATCGAGTCCACTTCAGGCTGTAGTGAGGGTAACAGTTTGGGCAGTTTCTCCCGCACAATCACTCAGATTGTTTCGCACAGGTCGTCGGAGCCGAGGGCATTAACAGCTGGGCTGTCTTGAATCCATAGGCGTGCGCACAGGGGGGAAGGGGGGGCGGCTGCCCCCCCTAATCACCTAAGAAAGGGGCGCAATATCTGCCGCGTACATTGACCCTTGTAATCACGTAAGAGGGGGGGCACAAAATCTGCCCCATACATTGACTTAGTAGGGTGGGGGGGCGCTGCGATGAACTTTTGCCCCTCCCCCCGTGATGGGGAACCCTGCGCACGCCTATGCTTGAATCAATCGGCGATTATATTGGCGTGTGCGCATTTCCAGCGTCTTCTCAATCGTCGCCGCTTCTGAGACGAATTCTTCGACTGTGGAGGGTGCGTTCCGCATCAGCCCAGGGAAGAGCTCTTGTTTAACTCCTCACATGTGGAAGCGGACTTTGTTGTCCTCAGACATGGCAGGGTGAGCGTGGCAAAACAGTCGGATCATTTCCTCTGCAAAGATGGCCAAGCTTTCATTTGGGAGTTGGACCCGTGTCTCCAGCAAGGCTGCGGCTCTTTCGTTTTGGACGACGCTTGCAAATGTCTCCAAGAAAACGCTGCAAAAGACGTCCCGGGTTCGAAGAGTGGACTCCAGATTCTCGAGCGAGGTCCTTGCTGCGTCTTCCATGTAAAAGTAGAAGTGGCGTAGCTTGTCCTCGGAGTCCCAGTTGTTGAATGCGGAGACCTTTTCGAACGTGACGAGCCAGGTTTCGGGGTCTTCACCTGGTGATCCATGGAAGGTCGGCGGCTCTCTGGGTGGCTGCATCACGATCGCTGCAGGGGACACCGTGGCCGTAATCGTGCCTGTTGTCTTCGTCGCCGTGGCCTTTGGCTTGTCCGGTAGCAGTCCGTAATTGGGGGGTAATCCTTTTAGTTTGCGGCTGGCTCGACTGTCCGTGATGGTGTCGGTGTCTTCGCCGCGAATTGGGCTAGGTTCACGGCTTGATGGGGGCGTCCGCAACATGAACGAACAGCACCTCCACCAGATGTGACGGTGTCATCACGCCGACGAATGCAGCAGTCGCCCTGTCGTAGATGAAACTCTTTAATTGGCCAATCTTGTGGCCGGGAAAACGAGAATGAAACTACAGCAATACACACTGTACACTGATAGCGACGAACAGAGCGTCGGCCGTCGAAAAACTGAACCGGGGCAAGACGCGGTGACACTTATACATGCGGCATCGAATATTCGAGCCTTATCGCTGGTGGCCGTATGAGCTCTGGATTATTCTGGACTATTCGCGTCATTGTAGTTGTAGCGATTGATGGGGGCGGTCTTGCGATAACTTGGGCGTAACCCAAAGGTGCAGGAGCCGGATGGTGCTGGTGGTACTCGGGCATGACCTCCGCGATTTCGTGCTCAATTGCTCGACGGAGGGGAGGCAGAAGGGTGGTCGACGGCTGTTCAGCGTACCGAGGGCGAGCAAAGTCCAGCAGAGAGAGAACTGGCGCGCGATTTCCTCGCGCACGAAGGTCTTGATCTCTGCGAGCAACGCGGAGTGGTCGGGTATGGTCGACAAGCCAGCAAGCTCGGCGTCGCGTGATGGAGAGCGACGGGTCATCGATCGCTGCCGGCGCAGCTCCTCATAGCTTTGGCAGAGCGTTATGACCTCTGCCACTGTGCTGGGGTTCTTGGCGAGCAGCATGGTGAGGCGTCGCCGTCGATGCCTTTCATGATGTGCCTGATCTTGTCAGAATCGGACATGGTGGCGTCGGCTTTCTTACAGAAATTGAGGACGTCTTCAATGTAACTGGTGAATGATTCACCGGTCTGCTGAGCGCGTTCACGTAAGTGTTGTTCGGCCTGGAGCTTACGAACGACAGGTCGGCCGAACACGTTGATAATGGCGGTCTTGAAGTCGGACCACGTCGTAAAATCGGATGCGTGGTTGCTGTACCACAGGCCCGGCACACCCGCGACGTAGAAAACCAGGTTAGTCAATTTTCCGGCCTCGTCCCATTTATTGGGGACACTCACGCGCTCGTAAATGGCGAGCCAGTCCTCCACGCGGTACCATCGGCGCCAGTGGTCGCGAATACGAGGGACACCGGGACATGTCGGTGCGGGCGGGGTCGTTTGCTGGGAGGCGTCTTGAGACATGGTAGGCGGCAGGGTACGGGATCGAAGAGCCAGGGGCATCGAATGGGGGCCGAAGTTGTTGTGAAGGCTCAGCACTCTCCACCAAATTATAAAGAGGTTTATTAGCGGCGACGATACTCAACAGCCACAGTCAAAGCGGGGCCGACTCTCAGCGCGAGTTGCGTTCTCTTCGAAAAGAGCCGAAGAGGGCGACCCACTAGAAGGTGTTCGAGAGGACGACCCATTACCAAGTTCGATCGCTTCGCTACATAGTGGTTGCTGATAAATGGAGCTGCCTGGTTTTGAACCTTTTAGGGGCGAAGCTCCTTAAGGCGGCACCCGTTCGTCCCTCGTAGTCGTAGTCGTAGTCCGTAACCAGTCTTACGCTTTGACCTCCAAGGTGGTGCCGGTGGGAGATTTTTCCTGTGCGTTGTTGAACAATAAAAAATTCGCAGCGGTAGCTAAAAGCCGACTTCTTCTGTCTCTCATTCCCATTAGCAGCCATTCTTTACCTCCAAGGTAGTGCCTGGTGAGATTTCTCCTGTGCGTGATTAAACAATAAAAATTTTGTTCAAAACGCCGTTGATTGATGAAATAAACCAACGAAAGACGCCAGATGTTTTGTAAAAGCAAAACGGACGAACGCCAGATGTTTCTAAAGCAAAAGGAAAAGACGCCAGCTGCTTAACGAAAGACGCCAGATGTTTTCTAAAGCAATGGTTTTCTAAACAATGAAAATTCACAGCGTACATGTAAAATTAAAGTGAGCTGCAAGTCGTCATAACTCATCGAACCTTTAGTATAAACGCGCCCTATCTCACGTCGGTGATGATGTACTGGGCAGAATTCACGGAAGATTCACGGTTTACCGATGAACCTCCGCAGCTTCGCCTACTCATCATCATTCACTCCGTGGATATGCTGTTTTTTTTTTATTTTGCCTGCCAGGTACATCTAAGGAGGGTCACAAATGGCGCAGGCGTAGTCCAGTATTGACCGTACATATAGTGTGTGTAAAGTCTCCTTTACTTCTTTGTTGCCCAATTAAAGATTCTGAGAATGAATTGTACCATTTTGCTAGCTTTTGATGTCATTTGGCTTGTTCCAGTTCACTGTTTCCCTTAACCCTGTAATGCCCAGAAGGCGTTCTGCCTTGAGAAAAATTATGAGAAAACACTCACCATATATACTCTTCGTGTAGAGTTCATTTTTAAAAAAAAAGGGTGAAATTTTATTTCGAACATAACTTAATTACTCTTAATTAAAAATAAATAATTAATTTGATTAAATGAGTAACTCAGTGTACTTTAATTATAACACATTAAACATCCAATAACGGCTTTTCTATGAAGCTTTGACGGGTTTTTTACCTCTTTTGAGGCACTATATTTAATGTATCAAATATGATACAGTGGGCATTACAGGGTTAAACAAACTCCCAAGTACCTACATTGCGATACTTTCGTAATTGCAACGCGAATAATACTATAGGAGCTTCAGAATTTTGCAATATTTCTCGCAAAGCTGACATGTTTGCATTTTGAAATACTTAAGCATATGTTGCAGTGAGAGCACTAACATATTATTGTGTTGAAGTCCTCCTCTAGTAGTTTAACATCTGCGTGTGTTTCAATTCGTCCGTTGATGACGCAGTCATCTGCAAATAATCTTATGCTGGGTTGTATGTTGTCTGCTATGTCATTCATGTGGACCGGGAATAAAAGGAGACCCAGAGTGCTGCATGGTATTAGTATCACTATGCGCAAAGTATGTTTAAGTGGTAGGTATGGTGCGGCCAGTGCAGTGCTTATGCCACGACTAAGTAAACATTCTTTAGAGGTGAATATAGAATGTATTCACGAGTTCCACGTTCTTAAAAGTAACATAGGAGAGTTTCTCGTATAAAGAAAGAGGGAGCTGCAATGAAAGCGCTTCGTCTCACAAACTGCAGCATATACGTAAGCGGAGCTTACACGAAACGCATCTCCAACAGCCTCGTTATCGGGATTGAATTCCCCGAGGAGGCCACAGGCTTTATAGCAGAGCCCTTCACGTTGGCGCTTGTGGGCCCCCTCTGCGCAGGTGCGCGAACGGTGGCAATCAGCCGACCGAGCGTGTTTGCTCCTGTCTCTGAGGGAGAGCCATAACAGCAGGCGGGGAAATGCAGGCAGCCCTTCAGAGCAATTGTGTATCGATCACCAGTTTCCACACGGCTGTCGAAAACAGGGCTATGTGGCGTAGACAACAAGAGCACCCGGTTGGCACGCTTATAGCGTGCGGCACCTTAATCAGATCAAGAGTCGATGGTTTTCCCCCGGCGCTGGATAGCAAAACGATCGCCTCGGCAGGGAGCCTTCCTACACTGCAGTTTCCCACCTATCGCTTCGTTAAATGGCACGCAAACCCATTGGTCTGTCAGCAGCACTCGCTTAGGTTGAAGTTCTTATATAAACAACGCCAATGCTCAGACTTTAGTCACTTTCTTACGTTCTCTATTTGGACACGTAATATAAGGATGCCTAATCCAAGTAAGTCAATACCGATCTCTATGCAGCTGCACTAATGAGAAAGGTCGGGGCTTTTTTGTTACGTCTTGTGGTTCGGAGCCGCACGCACCGTGCAGCTAGAGCTCGACTTTGCAGAGGTGGATGTCTTCCCGAATCGGCTATATAGAACTTCGAAGCTAAGCAGCTTCGAAGAGCATTTTAAACATGACTTTAGGGGTTGAGCGCGAGAAAATCACAGGTATAAAAGGGTGGAGCGTACGCACACACTGGCGCTGCTTTCAACAATAAGCTTATTTGCTTCACCAAGCCGACCATTACACCTATTTTGCACATGACGGCCACGTCGATACTTCGCACTAAATAATGAAATCGTCAAGCATAACGAAAAAACGCCACCGGAGAAAAGATTTGTACGTTCCATCATTTCAAAGATGAGGCTGACGGCGTTGCAATCGCGATTGTCTTCGTCCTCTTGTTATGGCTGTTGAGCTGCTAGTAGGTGGAAGCATTAACTTCCTTGATGTGAAATTGAATTGAATTGTGTTTATTCACAACAAGGTTGCGAGGATGACCAGGCAATAAAGCTGAATTGAGCAGCTTGAGGGGAACCTGGTCACCTCATACACTGGGCGGCTTCACAGCGGTCGAACACACGATATACATAATGAATGGACTAACTAAAACAGAAAAACAGTAAACATCCATGGTCGGAATAAATAAACAATGCTATTGTGGAAACATATGAAAACAAGGGGAAGAAATTAGGCGAAGTGTTAAAGACATATAAAAAGACAAACAAATGGATCCATGGCAGCACAAGCAATCACATAAATACATCGCGTAGCCTTTTTAACGACAGAGTTGATACACTGAGACCATTCTCTTTGTATAATTGATTTAGAACAGTAGGTAAAGAAAACTGTAGCATTTGGTCACCGTATTTAGTTCTGTTTTTGTTAACGATCCAAGGTTCTAAATGACGAAATTTATAAAAAGAAATATGTTGCTGTAAGGATGCCAATTTTGTTAAAGCGTTATCATTCTTACTTTTTTCCATTCTATACATGCGGCAAAGCCTATATGTGTACAAAGATTCAAATTTTATAGTTCTAAGCTTTGTAAACAAAGGAGCAGTATGCCAAAGATATGGCACCCTGGAGACAAGGCGTATTGCTCTTTTTTGTAATACCATCAGCTTGTGAATGTTCTCAGCTGAAGTCGTTCCCCAGACTAGAAATTTGTATTTGCAATGCTACCTGTTGGTGTTATGAACCCATGGCGAAGAAGGTAATGCTGACATTGAAATAAATCATTTGGAAGCTCGTCAAGAAGGACATTACAAAAATGCGCCTTAGGAATGCGCTCGTGAAATCTTGTGCTCATTTAGTTGATGCAGCTTTCAGGCAGCAACCATCACGGCTACAATTCGGTGAATAACTCATCTCACAGTTTCTGTAGCCGTAGGGTTGACTTCGGTGAGCTAAAAGTACGGAACGTTTTTTCGCCACCGCTAGTTTCCTCAACTTTCAGAAAGAAAATGTAGCAGCGATCCCTTACATCCACCAATTTTCCTACCACTTTAGGAAAATTGCTGCCATAGTTAACGCATGAGTGGTTTTTTTTTGCCCTTTAGAAAATGGGTCATTAAAAAACACCGCGAAAGTAAGTGACGGTGGACTGCTCGAAAAAGCACAAGAAGGTATTCGTCCAATTTAAAACGTGCGTTATCTAGCCCATTTTGCGATCCTGTGGCTGATATTACATTGCGAGGGCCAGCCGTTCGCTGTCTTAATGATCGCAATAGCGTGCGAAGCTGGGCTAGTTGGTTTAATAAACCCGACAGTTGTTAGTTCAGCGCCTGTGCTATGTAGTTATTATTCTCGTGTTGCCGTCTTTTTGCGCTGCTTTTACCGTAATGATCGGTTCAGAGAGTATAGCAATAAAGTGGAGAAAATGACCCCTGACGGATTTCTAGCGATACGAAGTTCAGAAGGGTTGCTGATCGGGCCAGTTGGTCATCCATACATTGTGTATTAGCGCGGTACATAAAAGAAAGGGACACGACACAGACGTAGAGATAGGTAGGCGCTAAACTTCCAACTGTTTATTTCATGCCAATCACACCCATTTTATACATCCGCCACAAAGCACAACCCATCTTACACGTGCTCTTAAACCAGAGAATGTCATCTCCTTCTCCGACAAGGAAATCGATGACGAGCTTACACGCAAGTGTCCTAATTTGTTTTGTTTTGTTTTCCCTTCTGTTCTATGGCACGTACCCACTCTGGGGGATGGGCCAAGAATATGTAGTTGAAACTTAAAATCTTATTCGAAGTATGTAAAATGGTTCTAAGTATTTTATAGGTTCGGCTTCTTTTATCTCCCGTGTGAGCCGATCTCTAGAACGACCGATAACAATGCAACTATACAGATCAGAGGAGCACCAACAGCCTTTGCAGTGTGCCGCCAGGAATCCTCCCGCCGTGAGCTTATTTCTCGCGTTACAGGAATGTTCGCCCAATCTGTCATTCAGACACCGTTTTGTCTGCCCATCATAGTACATCCCGCAGGATAACGGAAACTTGTAGACGACACAGGATACACAATCAACAAATTTAAGGTGGTGTTTCTTATCCGAAGCTGGGGGCGCAACTCGGGCTACAGAATAGGTGTGATCCCTTAAATGCGCACTGTTTCTCACAACTTAAAAAAAGTGGCCCAGAGGGCTAACATACGCGTAGTTTTTTCAGCGCCCTAGGGGAGCTTGTCCAAGAAACGTTGCTCCCCCAGTTTGTGATAAGAAACACCACGTTAGATTCGTTGATTGTGTATCCTGTGTCGTCTAAAGTTTTCATTATCCTGCGGGATGTGCGTACTATATTGGGCAGACAAAACGGTGTCTGAATGAGAGGTTGCGTGAACAGTGCTATAACGCGAGAAATAAGCTTACGGTGGCAGGACAATGAAACATCCCGCACAGTGCAAAGGCTGCGGGGGCTCCCCTGATCTGTATGGTTGCATTGTTATCGGTCGTTCTAGGGATCGGCTCACACGGGAAATAAAAGAAGCCGAAGCTATAAAAGAATTAGGACACTTAGTGTGTAAGGTCGTCATCGATTTCCTTGTCGGAAAAGGAGATGACGTTCCTTGGTTTAAGAACACGAGCAAGATGAGTTGTGCTTTGTCGCGGATGTATAAAATGGGTGTGATTGGCATGAAATAAACAGTTGGAAGTTTAGCGCCTGCCTATCTCTACGTCTGTGTCGTGTCCCTTTCTTTTATGTTCCGCGCTAATACACGCTAAGTTCTAGCGATACATTGGCAAAGACGAACTTGCAAAACACTTCGACAAGATTGTCGTCGTGAGCAGGAACAAGACATGCCTGCTTGTATAGCATTGCGCGGATTTCGACATTTCTTGTTTTTTTTTTGACGTTGCACATACATACACAAAAGTGGGATGGGTAATTAAATGCCCATCCTTTGTGAATGTCTTGCCGCAAACCGCATTAAAATTGAATGTTTTGTAACAAAACTACAGCGCAATGAACTAGAACAATTTAAAAAAAATCACTTAATATAAGCAGGGGGTCAAGAAAATCGCGCTCTTTGAAACCACCAAAGCATATATCACATGTGAACAGCAACTGAACGTGGGATTTACGTGGTCATATAAGTACGAAAATAAGGTCCAATAATGACTGATTGTCGTTGTGTATCTGCTATATCTGATAGATTGAAGAGCACCCTTTGCACCGCTTGCACCTATCGGCTGGAGTGCATTAAAGTTGTGAATAAAGTAGGACTTCTTATATATATCAAAAGTTCGGCTGAAGTACATACAGTTACAGTTCATCAATATTGTGAACTTCCTCAATAAAATGACGAGCCTCTCCTTTCGGTAAGTTTGTTGCGGTGTCCGTACAATGCCGCTTTAATCTAACATTGATTAGCTGGACTGTTTCGCCAATGTATTGCTTGTGAGAAAGTGAACACTCGAATATGTAAACAACGTTTGAACAATAGCGCGTTTACAACTGTACTTTAAACATGATGGACATAATCACTACCGGTGCTTTTAATTATAACGCCATTTTAAGCTGTTTGCAAGTCTTACACATATGGGAGGAGAAGAAGCTATTATTTGGGCGGTACCATGGCCGCCTACTTTTGTTTGCACTAACATATCTCTAGTTTTCATTAGGGCGATAAGTGACGTTTGGTACTTCGGGAAGCACGTTTCTAAGGCGCTCTTTGCTTGCTAATATGGAATAAGACTTGTGGATAGTATTGTTTGTGTTTGGGAGCGTATTTGAGTATTTGGTTATAAATTTTAAATGGGAGCGGCTGGTTTGGCTGCGCTGTAGGGTGTCTTTTACCTAGTTCTAATTTTCTGCGCAATTTACGCGCTACGTTCTAGGCGTTGCTTAGCGCGTCATGCGGGTTATCTCTTTCGGCTACACTCTTACCACGGTAACGTATAAATATACCGATAAAAGTCGGTAACGGATAAAATTACAGTTACATCCTTCGTATTTTTGATGTTTTCATTATTTCGTCTCGTCCTATCGGTTACATTGCCAAAATAAACTGCGAATGGATGCGTTTATCGGTTACCTCGGAAGTTTATCCATTACCCCGGCATGTAACTTATATATTGTAACCCATGTGTAACGCATACACTTTTGTGGTAACTTATAACCGAGATTCCAAGGAGACCTAACTAATGGAGTGGAAGTTCGCAAATTACACATGAGCAAAGTGCAGGCTAAGTTGCCTTCGTGCCCGCATGGTTAGTCGGCCTAATAAGAACGTGCACATTACTGAGTTAAAAATTATGCCTCAAGGCGCCTCACTCAAGGAATTAGCGGGATGCCGCAGGCAAATGTTGTGCGACAATAACGACGAATATTGCAAGACTTACAATAACCGACTTCTCGAGTATCACAAAATCAGCGTTCTTCTCACACATGTGCCCTTGTATGTCCGTATGAGAAGGCGAAAGCCTTCTTTTTGTTCTCCGTCAATGTATTCATTCTCCCCCGTCCACCTGCGAAAGTTTTATGCACCTAATGTGGCTTTGGACTGCCTCCAGGACGAGATACATTGCAAGCTTTCTGTACCTTCCCTGGTTCTGCACCGCCTCCATGATCGGCTCACTTTTTACTAAGCGATGACGTAATGACGTCATCACGCAACGTGATGCTGTGTGACGTGGTGGGGACGTTATAGTGACGCAAGGGGTGCTCATCGGCGTCCCTGCCGAACGTGGTCTGCGTCCTACAAGGACGCTTCGAAGGGGACGTGTGCCTCACAGCCCAAACAACGCAACCCTTTTCACTTCGACCGCATCACAGTTTTCACTGACGTCACTTTGTTAGCCATCTTGGAGTACAACCTGGTTGAGATGCCGTGTAAAACGCGTGGAGTGAGAAACCGTGACATTACATTAATGCCGGAGCACTCTAGCGTTCGTGTTTCCCTTGACGCAGCTGGCGAACAGAAGAAAGCGGGAGAGCACAAAATAACACAGGGGCAGATCGACTGTGCCTCGTCCCCTACACTGACACTCTCTAATGAGATAAAAGTCACGATGGCAGCCATCTAGAAGTACATAGCGCAGATAACCTATCTGTGACCTCACAAAACTATGTATAGGATTTCGACACACCGCGCCTCACCCCCAAGCAAGCCCGGAACCGGTTGTTCGGCCCACTCAAATTCAGTAACTGTATATACAGCAACTCTACACTCAAAATGCTTCTATTACACTCAAGCGGGGCTATTATTTGAAGAAACTCGGTTACGGCGCGAGTAAGCGTCTGAACAAACTGGAATGACATAAAATGGACAGAAAAAAACATGTGCAATACGTCATTCGTTGCTATATTGTACATTGGCACAGGTGGCCCAACGCGCCAATTCTCGCCGGCGCGGTCTTGGTACACCGAAAAGCCACATACTGCCGCTCCATTACCGAGGAGACTTGTGGATTGATGAAACAGACAGTGGTCTGAAGCAACAATGATCTCTATCGCCCCGCTTCAATAAAAAATGATAGTTTTCAATGCAGCAAAATTCCTGCTAAGAGCGAACTCTGGTCACAACTTTCGTTTTATTTTACTCACAATGGACGTAGTCTTGTTTAAGTGCGAGTAGCCGGATCCGAAAGTTTGAATCATGCTTCGGGGCAGAAGCAGCGGCCATGTTTCTATGGTATCTCTACATGTATTCTTGTTGCAGCGCTGCGTGTCGGGAAGGGGTTACGTAGATGGCGTCGTGATCGGTGTATGGTGTTGGCCGCATGGTTGGCCGTGTGTGTTACCTCGCGTCGCCGGCTTCGCGCCAAATTTATACCATTATTCGCGTTGGACGCGCTTCCGAACATGTCAGCGTTGAACGTGGACTTAATTGGAATGGCGCGCGGCCGCTGCAAAGAAGTGGCTTGTGACTGTGAACGCTACACTGTGCTCGCTTCAGCTAACGTACGGTGTGACTACTGTGATCGTTGCCCCGGATCACATGGAAGATTAGACGAACTTGGTAAGTGCTTCTTTTTCATTGTTCTGTTTTCTCTGTTTTCCGTATAGATAAACTTCTTGTGTGCGAAAGTGTTCTCACCCGCACCTGTCGAGATTTTGCGGCTGCCAGGAAAGAAAAGGAGGCTTCAGCTGTGCCCAATGGGGGAATTCGTCGCGAACGATGCCTGGCCAGGCTTTCGCCTGCTCTTTGGCGCTTTATGCGTTTGCTTTGGCCACTCCGGCTTTGTGTTCGTCGTCGGCTTCGGCAGTGCCCTTGTCATGACGTTTGTTGACTTTATAACCGCGTTTGGCATTGTTTGCAGGTATTCTCAATGCGTTCTGTTTTTCGAGCTTTTATGACGGCAACAGTGTAATAGTGTCAGCAACACGTGCTCCTTTGCAAGCACTTAGAGAAGCCTACGGTGCACTGTTTGTCTATGACGTTTGTCTTCAACACTGTTTGTTTGTTTGTTTGACTGTTTGTCTTCAACAGCGACCGCGGGGTGCCGGCCTAAGGAGCTTCGCTACTAATAATTTGATTTGTTTACAGGGTCTATGGGAGCACCTGCGGCTGGAAATGCTGTCTCTAATGTGCTGGAGAACTCCGGACAGGCCGGTACCTTTAGTAATCGTGAATACGTAAAGCCAGCATTGTTTAAAATAAGTACTTGCATATATAAGTAGAATAGCCGTTTTCTGTGTTTTAGTTTTATAGTATCCGCTGTACTAGGCAAGCGTAACGCCTTTGGTGCCGAGTATTAGCGAGTTTTAGTATAGCGGATAACAGCAAACGCAAGGATTTAGCGTTAGCGTTGCGTGCTCCTAACTGGGCATGAGCAGAACGTAAACGTAGCCCGAGCTCTTACGTACGAACGCTATTTCTGGAATATAGCGTTCAACGCTAACGCACGCAAGAGATCCCGTACGTAGGGCAAGATGGCGGTGTCTGTTGAAGCCAGAGCCGTCCACTTCAAATCTTTGTAGCTGTCGTCCTGCATTACTAAACTTATTCATTCCCTAATAATGTTCGTATTTGATTTACATTTGAGTAATGAGGCTTCGCCAACCGTGTACCGCCGGTAAAATAGCTCCAATTTTGAGATACAAAGTGGATTTGCGCTGCAGAAGGCTTAGCAAGATTTGTTTGCAAGGTTCGCTCATGTTTTCTGTAGCAGCGCAGAGATGGCGACGCGGTCTTTAGTCGCCTCTTTCCAAGATACGGCCACAAGTCAAGCAGATACATACATGTCAGGCTTCGTTTCCCTTCATGCCTTGTGCATGAATGTGACGCGTGATGCGCCCCAGCTTAAAAAGGCCAGGTAATAGGGGTATTGAAGAATTCTCGAACGCGGCATGTCGACAGAAACCAATGTGTCAGAACTCAACACTTCTGGAAACGCGACATGGAGACGCAACAGTGGTGACTTTGGATCAGCTCGACTTGGTGGCGCTTTTCTGGATTCTACAGTGCATTTAGTGTTTTTATGTCTAGATGGCGCCGTATGTGCTTTCGTTAGCGTTAGCGGGAATGCCTTCCGCTGTACTAAAAGACCACCAGTTGACACGCAGCGCGTTCCGTTTTAGCGTTAGCGTTGAGACGCACGCGAATGCTAACGTAAGCGTTTCCCGCTATACTAAAACTCGCTATTCTTTCTAGAGGCTGGTTTCAGTTCCCCGAGCAATTAACGAAAAATATCACAGCATATCCACGGAGTGAATGATGATGAGTGGGCGAAGCTGCGGAGGTTCATCGGTAAACCGTGAATCTTCCGTGAATTCTGCCCAGTACATCATCACCGACGTGAGATCGGGCGCGTTTATACTAAAGGCTCGATGAGTTATGACGACTTGCAGCTCACTTTAATTTTACATGTACGCTGTGAATTTTCATTGTTTAGAAAACCATTGTTTTAGAAAACAACTGGCGTCTTTCGTTAAGCAGCTGGCGTCTTTTCGTTTTGCTTTAGAAACATCTGGCGTTCTTTCGTTTTGCTTTTACAAAACATCTGGCGTCTTTCGTTGGTTTATTTCATCAATCAACGGCGTTTTGAACAAAATGTTTATTGTTTAATCACGCACAGGAGAAATCTCACCAGGCACTACCTTGGAGCTAAACAATGGCTGCTAATGGGAATGAGAGACAGAAGAAGTCGGCTTTTAGCTAACACTTACACTTCTACTTCTAACGTTTCCTACTGGAACATGCCAATGGCTGCTAATGGGGAATGAGAGACAGAAGAATTCGGGTTTTAGTTAACGCGCACGCTGCGAATTTTTTATTGTTCAACAACGCACAGGAAAAAAACAGGTGGCCCATCTAACGCCGCGAGCGCGTCGCCGTACTGCTCGAGTTGCTCGCGGCCGCCGCTAGGTTCGCGACGAGTTTTTGGGCCGAAAGACGCGCATTGCAAGCTCTTGCTGTGCTGTAAAAACCGGTTTCTCTAGCTAATTTTGTGGCTTTAACGGTTGTTTGTGTTTTTACTAGCTTGTAGTGGCTGTCCGCCAGCTTCGACCGCAAAAGTAAGAGCGCCAGGCTTTATGAAGCTTAAATTTTTTTAATCGGAGCGGGTAGTCCCGATATGACTATCACAGGGTGTTGATTGCAAGAGACGCGCGCGTATTTTTCTTTTTCGAAAGCGTGAAATTTCCTACCGGCGAGTGTACAGAGTAAAATCACAGCATATCCACGGAGTGAATGATGATGAGTGGGCGAAGCTGCGGAGGTTCATCGGTAAACCGTGAATCTTCCGTGAATTCTGCCCAGTACATCATCACCGACGTGAGATCGGGCGCGTTTATACTAAAGGTTCGATGAGTTATGACGACTTGCAGCTCACTTTAATTTTACATGTACGCTGTGAATTTTCATTGTTTAGAAAACCATTGCTTTAGAAAACACCTTGCGTCTTTCGTTAAGCAGCTGGCGTCTTTTTCGTTTTGCTTTAGAAACATCTGGCGTTCTTTCGTTTTGTTTTTACAAAACATCTGGCGTCTTTCGTTGGTTTATTTCATCAATCAACGGCGTTTTGAACAAAATTTTTATTGTTTAATCACGCACAGGAGAAATCTCACCAGGCACTACCTTGGAGGTAAACAATGGCTGCTAATGGGAATGAGAGACAGAAGAAGTCGGCTTTTAGCTAACACTTACACTTCTACAGAGACAGAAGAATTCGGCTTTTAGTTAACGCGCACGCTGCGAATTTTTTATTGTTCAACAACGCACAGGAGAAATCTCCCACCGGCACCACCTTGGAGGTCAAAGGGTAAGACTTGTTACTCACTACTACGAGCACGACGAGGGACCAACGGGTGCCGCCTTAAGGAGCTTCGCCCCTAAAATCTCCCACCGGCACCACCTTGGAGGTCAAAGCGTAAGACTGGTTACGCACTACGACTACTACGACTACGACTACGAGGGACGAACGGGTGCCGCTTTAAGGAGCTTCGCCCCTAAAAGAACCAATGATGTGACGCTCCGGGCATCGCTAGCAACCTGATTGTTGTAAATTTTAAGCAAGCGCTGAACAGCACCCATTGATTGGCAAATTACAAAAACCTTATGTTTTATTTTTTTTTAGCTGTGGGCCATGTTTTGATGGGGTAATTTGAATCCGCCCCTTCACTGGGCGTAACTGACGGATGCCAGTGGCGCTCTCTGCGCATGTAGGTTCACTTTACAGGCGGGCTTAAGAAAAAGATTCTGTGAGATTTAGCAAAAGCATTGAAAATATTTGGTGTAGTTCAAGAGATCCATCGTCGAATTTTCACACCGCTGTGCCGGCGATACCGAAACTGAGTGCACCGGGTGCGTCGGAAGGGCGGTCCGTGTACTGCGTCACACCGAATCTTCCCTTTACGTAATTTGATGATGGCGCGCCGTGTGAGGACTTCGCCGCGGGAAAGACGGCGTGTCATTTGAGGGGAGCAAGCCCAGCAACGGTCCTTCGCGCGTGATGTGCGGTGCTTGTCGCCTACTTTGTAATTATGACTTTGCCTTTCTTTGTAATTTTAGCTTTGACGCTCATCGCTGTCTTTGTCATGTGCGATCCGCGACCCGCAACAGCACTGCTTAGCATGACGTGAGCTGTAGTATTGAGGGGAACGCTGGCAGCGTTATCATGACCACTTTAAGATCACAAAGAATGCGACAAGCACTGCACATCACGCGCGATGGACCATCAGTCGGCTTGCTCTCCTCAGATGACACACTGTTTTTCACGCGGCGAGCTCCTTGCGTGGCGCACCATCATTCAGATTACGTCGAGGTAAGTTCCGGCGTGCCGCAGCACCTTCCGGCGCACCCGGTGTGCTTTGCAGTTGCGGCATCGCCGGCACCGCGGTCTGCAAATTCGACGAATTTTTTAATCAAATCTGCAAAAGATGTTCATTAAAAATGAGCCACTATAACAAATGTCAGCTTTAATGGCGACCAATGTCGAATAGTTTTTAGCGAATCAGCTGATAAACTTAATGAACATTAGTGTTCACATCTGTACAGCTGATTTGTATGACGCCTAACATTAATTTAAGCCTGTTTTCATAGGAGTGACGGTTCTCAATATCCTAAATTGCTTTGTTGCAGTTGTGCATCGAGGTGGAACTTCGGTTCAATGCTAACATAGCAAGACTCGAGAGCGAGGTCAATGATGTGGTAGAGGTTTTCTCTGAAAAAGAAAGAACGGGTCTGCACACTGGTGGATGTTATGAAGTATATACAAGGCAACGTTGGGCACAGTCTGATAAATGTGGTACGTGGACACCCTCTTCAACACTAATATTTTGCGGCTTGAACCCTCTCGTAGACACGCGAAAAGGATTCCTTGTGCCTCCGAAAAACCTGCTTAAAATTTTTGTATCTTACACCACAACACTCCCACTTGTGGTATGTTGTAACACAGAATGTATGGTTTGCTAGTGCCAGCATTAATAGATCGCTGTTGTCATTTTGCCCTTATTGGCACATATCTTCATTTTATTCTGTGGGCAAGTGCATGCATACCATACCCTGCACCACCAGCAAACTTTGGTTATTAGTTTATGTAGTCTGTAATTTCTTTTTGTAGACGGATTTGCCTGGTGATGAACTTCAAATATCAGCGCCTCACATTTACTGCACTCCTGCCAAAGTCTGCGTTTTTGCTGGCAGCCAAGCCGAAGTCATCTCTGTCTCCACATCCGGATTACCGCGGGCACTTATTTTTCGTCTTTTGGTGTATTATATTAAGAACTTAGAGTATCCATTTGCGTATTCCCAGATGCTTGCTCTTGTGCAGACAACTGCATTGCCAGGAGATAGGCCACCAAAAAGCGTGGTTTCTGGATGCCTGAAATGCTTTTTGGCCTTTCTAAAGCAGAAAAATCTAATTTAAGCTGCAGCACTTTTCTCTGCTATCTGTGTTTTTGTTTATGTAGCTGTATTTGTGACATCTTTTGTGTCTTTCATAGCTGTAGGGCTCTGACACTACGTGTCACCCTGTTTTAGATATTACATCTTGCAAAGAAGAGATGTTTGAATAAAGAATTTCGTACCTGACAGTGTTTTTTTGAAAAAAATTCGAAAAATGTGTAAAGGAATACCTTATTTGAAAAGTTCAGACAGAGTTAGAAAGTTCACTAATGGAATTGCCTTCAAGTTCATTTGAAATGTCATTGATATCCGAGACATTGCCCGGAGAGCTTTGCAATGTGATTGAACTCACCTGTTCTAATACCAGCCAGCCTAAAATAAGTACAAAGTATAGCTGCGACAACCGTTTCTCGTCACTGCGTGTAGTCGTGCATGTTTGTGAATGTATGCGTACATGCAAAATTGAAAAATTTTGAGGGTTAGAACCACCAACCCTCCTCCCTCTACCAGCTACGCCAATGTCGAAGGAATACCCGAGTGAGCGACAGTATATATGTGTCAAAAAACTGCAGCTGATTTATGTGAGTGGGAAGCCCAGAGAGTATTCAGAAGAGTGTTGATTTTTCAGGATGCTTTAGCTACTTATATGGACATTGTTTTATGTTTTGATAGCACTCTGTTTTACAGCCAGTTTTCAACATTTAGACGATGTTTCACGTCAAGAAATCTTGCCCACAAATTTGATCAGTAGTGTGATTTGTCGACTTGTGGGTTCTCATGAGAGAATCTGTGTAGAAGATTGAGTAATGGGACTGAAAGTGAAGCCATATACGGGTAAAGCAGCAGTGCGAGAAAACGTCAGCCACTCTTCAGTGACTTGTTCAAACGCATCGAAATATAGGCGAAGTGATTTTATCAGACTCCCAATTTTGGCATCACAATCTTCAGTGAGAACAATTGCCAGACGTGACAGTACCATTGTAAACCTCATTACAGTGAACCTAAGGTTGGCTATACCGGGTGTTTCAAGAAATGTGCTCAAAATTCTCAAAAATCGCGAAAATGCGATATTTGCTGGCTGCCTTGAGAATTGCTTGCGCTGTAGCTGCGGGCGTCTTAAGATTGTTAAAGACCACTTGGGACTGCAATTAAAAAGTTAAATTAATTAACTTTTTAATTAGTGAAGTTAGGTGGTTCTGTCAAAGGGGTGATTTGAAGTTCTTTATGCAAAGAACCCATCCCAGCTTTGCAGTATGGAAAAATCTGCTTCTAGTAATTTTTTTTGTCGTAGTGACATTCAACCAAATTCCACGGCTTTCAAAGGTGGCATCCATTGAATTTGGTTGAATTTCACTACGACACAATAATTACTACAGGATGCTTTTTCTATATATCAAAGCTGGCATGGGTTCTTCGCATGTAAAACCTCATTTCACCCCTTTGATACAACCACCTAACTTCACCAGTTAAAAAGTTAATTAGTTTAATTTTTAATTACACTCCTAAGTGGGGTCTTTAACAATCTCAAGATGCTTGCCACTACAGCGCAAGCAATTCTCAAGGCGGCCAGCAAATATCGCATTTTCGCGATTTTTGAGCATTTTCGGCAGATTTCTTGAAACACCCGGTGTAAATAGAGTGCAATCAAAACTAAAAGATATAAATAGCTGACGTAACCCTTAAAAACACCTTTTTATAGGTTACATTCAATTTTTAAAAATACAAGGCTACAGCGTAACCTATATAATATCAACAATTATAAGGGTTACAATGTAACTGATATCTGTAACCGTTACAATGTACCTTATATATGTATGAGTTACAATGTATCTTGCTAAGTTATCCGTTACAAAGTATCGGATAAACATGATTTTGTGCACGGATAGTAAGAGTTACAAAGTTAAGAGTGTAATGATGCCTTTAGATTGCTCAAGTGGTGAACGTATTCACCATCGTCCCGACAAATCTTTCTTATACCCCTAGCCTGTTTGCACAGTGTCGCTGGTGATGACGCAGGAATAAATGCTTTTGCGTTCTGGACCTTGGCGTGCCACTCTCAGTGAAATAACTTGAACGCAGTAGACAGGTCCATAACACAGAAGTGTTTGTTGCCGTGCCAGTCGCCACTGTTACGCCACCAAGTGCCTTGTGCATTTCGAACGCTGGTCAGCGCTCTGATCATTCTGCTTATGCTACAACAATATTTATCATGGTCTCGTTAATGTTTCTTTCAGATAGCTGTTGTAGTGAACCTTATAAAAAAGACACAATAAAGCTATTCACCTGCAATGAGAGAGACAGAGGAAGAGACAAAGCTAATTTCATGGCAGTTGCACTACGTGTTCGGTGACGTAAAATTATGAAAAGTCAGGTGAGCTTCTGCGCAGCTTTCAAATATGAAATGAGTGGCTGAGTGCCAGGGCTCCAGGCAGATGCACAATAGTCAAATTTCAAAGAAACCAGTGTTTTATAAAGCAGTAATTGTATAGAATTGGATCAATGAGAGAAATTTTCTTGAAGATACCCAAGCATGCGGTTGGATATTTACGATAATGTCACGTGGTCGTGACGGTAAACAAGGCGGGAGTTGTGCTGTTAAAGATGAAACCCTTTAATGGGCGAAAATGTGCCCACGAAATCAATAGTCAAAGTACACTCAATGCACGCTGTACACTCATAGCAGCGACCGCAGTCCTCGGCTGTCGGTAATCTGCCCGTCTTGGAAATCCGCCGGCTTTTTATACGTCGCTTATCGAACATTACAATGATGGTTAGCTCTAGAAAAAAATGGCCGCGTATCTGCGTACCTCGCTGCAAATGTCGTCGAAAGACCATAGTCTTCCGCCGGCCGTACTACGTGAGTCCTAATCTCATCCGCGGCCACCCGTGATGCTGTTCCCAGGGCCACTGCTAGGTGGCAGAACCCTATCGTCGGCAGAGGGCTTTTTCGTGCACAACGTCGCATTTTCAGCGCAGACTAAGAAACACTAGGGTCTTTAGAATTACGTATCCATGTATTTTCTAGTAAAGGAACACACCACCTAATACTTACGTATTGATGTTGCGCCTCAGATGTGCGTAATATTTGCTTTTTGATCAACAGCGTTCAGAAGTATGAACGCAGCGACAAGTTCAAGATGGCTGGGCATTCAGCAATGGCTTAAACTTTGGCCTGGTGGGTGAATCGTGTGGCAGACAGACAGAAAGACAGACCACAACTTCTGCGTTCAACTATCCCAAGAAAGACTATCGTCTTTATAGACTTGGTTACTCGTAATTTTAACCGAACAGTCTGGAATAATCGCGACGTTTCTAGACCTTGCAGGGCGGTCTGCGACGAGCGGCGGTAACAGTTCTTGTGGGCGTAACCCGAACATATTAAAAATAAAGGAACAAAGATGCGTGGCAACGCCCCGCATGAAAAACCACCGCCTCGATGCTGAAAACAAAACATGGAATTGAAATACATGCAAAACAAATGTACAAAACACGCTGGAAATAAATTTCCGCAGTTCTCAATGGAAAGATTTAAGGCACTACATGGACGATATCTTGTCGTGTTAGATGCCGCTGATAAGTTGTAATGCTGTCGCGGACAACCTCGTATTCCAGAGGTCCAGTACAGCAACAGCTCTGAAGCCTTTTCCACCAATTGGATTAGGTCGTCTTCAAGGGTTCGACAACCGCCAGTTGCTAAGCGCCACGTCATAACGGAAGAAAATGCTCACTAAGGTTGAAGACGGGGCGTGTGGGTATTCGCCCCTAGATCTAGTGGCGCCCTCTCGCGTGTGACGGCAAAGGGAGGACTCGGGTGCCTCTTTTCGCGCGCGCGCTCGCTACGTGCAGACTGCACGACGCTGCCGGCAAGTCTGTCTTGCTCCAGTTATGGAAACATTCGTGAGCAGGTTTATAAAAAATTGGGGAGGGGCGAAGCATGTAGGGAAGGGTGTTTCAGCGCCACTAACTTGAAACCAGTGGAGGGGCGAAGCAGGCAGTGTGCGCCGGTGTTTTCCACAGCAAAATCACTGCCAATGAGCACTGAGAGGCAGAAGAAAGACAACAAACAGAGACCCGAAGTCCACATTTTGTTAACGTGCACGCTGCGCATTTTTATTTTTCAACTACGCACAAGAAAAATCTCCCACGGGCACTACATTGCAGGTCAAGATCCAGTGCCTATATATACGAGGTGGCCGGTGAACGGTTGCGCAGCGCGAGCAGTCGGTTTTTAAAGACGATAGTCTTTCTTGGGATACTTAATCGGAGAAATTTTGGTCTGTCTGTCTTTCTGTTTGTCGGCATGTCACTCGATTCAGCCACTCGGCCAAAGTTGAACCACTTGCCCAAGGGCCAGCCATCTTGAACTGGTACGGCTGTTCATACTTGTGAATGTGGTCGATCAAAAAGTAAATATCACGCATATCTGAGCGCAACATCACTAGGTGGGTATTAGGTGGTGTGTTCCTTTAATACAAAATGCATACATACGTAATTCTAAAGACCCTAGTTTCTTAAGCTGCGCTGAAAATGCGACTGCGCTGAAACTTGCCTTCCTCCGTGTCCTCTGCACGAACTCATTGTTGTGTTTCGGTTTCCGTTCTGTATTGCACTGTACGAATGCTATGGGGCGCCGCTCTGGCATTCCTGTTTTACGCAGGCGACGTGTAAATAAGAGTGTGTGGAGAGTAGTTGTTGAGTGCGGACGTTTCTTCTGCTTCAGCGCATCGCGCCAAACCGCGTGTTCGGGCTGGCTGGCGTCCCCGCCGGTCGCGTTGGTCACCGCCGGTCTTCGCCTGCTGCTGCGCCGTGACTACCAGCCCGCAACACAGCACTCATGTTTCCCGACGTATTGCCAGATGGCGTCCATATCTCACGCAGCGCCTCTTCTATCGTCTTTAGACGACATTTGCAGCGAAGCACGCAGATACGCGGCCAATTTTTCAATCAAGAAACTCGCTAGCCGACGCCGCCTGCGTCGGCGTTCTGTCTCGCGGGCGAGGGCGCGTTCTCGTTCCTTGCGAGCTGGTAATGCAGCGTTAATCGCAGAAAGAACGTTTCCATAGTCAACGCGCGCGGTTCGCTCTCTCTCGCCACACGGCGAGCGCTGAGGCGGTGGCGCCCTCTCTTGCACTCAAGCAAATGGACCGTCACGACAGCAGACGACGATGCACGCCGGCACGCCGAGACCCTAAGGTGCTTCACCAATTTGTACTTAATGTTCAAGCAAAATGCCCCACGAAATCGAGCGGAGTTGCCGACAGGAGCACGTTCAGTGTCGATTTCTGCTGGTGTCGTCTGCTAGCCATCAAATGTGTACACCTGCATATATGAAGAGGATTTGTTCTGCTGACTGTTCTATGGCGACGGCGCACTCAAAATGACTCTCCGGCCCGTTTTCGATCACTGACTTAAGCGTTCGGGATTCGGCTTACGTGTCTGCGTTATAGCGCAATGTATGTATACCGTGTGCTGCGCGTGTTCGGTTGCCAAGCCTGCTCCTTCGACGAGGGTGGCGATGCGGGCTTGTTCGTTGGTCATACTTGAATAAGTTGAGCGCATACGAGGACACGGACAGAAGGAAGAGACGTACACACACTGGCGCTACTAACAACAACAACGGTTCCCTAAAAGCGTATGCGCTTTCAGGGAACCGTTGTCGTCAGTAGGAACCGGTCCGAAATTACTAGGCTGATCATTGAAGCCGAACAAATCGATTATCTTGGAGACGCTTGTGTTAGCAATCCCTCAATGGTCCCTGAGTGCTAAAGAATTACACTTTCTGCGCATGAATCATTAAATTTGCTTGTCATTGCCTGTGCACCCTGTTTATCTTCTCGTGAGGTGAATTCCCTCGTTGTTATCAAATTGTTGTTTTTTATGAAAGAGTGTTCACGTGACTGTCGTGCGCAAAACTGGTATATGAATCGGCAGGAGAATGAAATAAACCATTGTTGTTAGTAGCGCCAGTGTGTTTACGTCTCTTCCTTCTGTCCGTGTCCTCGTATGCGCTCAACTTATTCAAGACTGCTCCTTCGGTTCAATTCTGTTGTTCAGACCTTTAAAGGGGTCATGAAGCATCCTTTGGGTTTGTCGAAAAGCACATGCTGCAGAAAGCTGACGCGGCTATGAACTTCTCAGCCAAATATTGCAGTCGTGCGCGCCGAGTAAAGACTACAAGCGGAGCGCGAAGTGGCTGTTTTCTCAGCCGCCCTCTTTTCAGAGGCCGGTTCTCACTCTCGTCGGTGGGTGGGGCGCCTGTCAGTTGACGTCACGGATCTGTTTTTAAGCGTCGCAACAGACATTGCATCCTTATTGCCCAATAGCCGACATAAATCAAGGGCGGTGTTTGGATCAGATGCGCTTGTTCCCGTAGACAGTGTACAATAGTTGTTAAATAAACAGGCTGAAATATGGAATAACTTTGCCTCGAGTTTTCAGAAAGATGCCTCATTTGGTAGAGGCCAACTGTCGTCTGCTGAACTCAGTGCGCCCGCGCACGTTCGAGCGTAACCTAAATGTGACCGCACTGCTTTTTCGGTATCGCAGCCTCTTGTGCCTCGCTTGTTTCGATTAGTGTTGAATGTCATAACCAGGCCCGTAGCCAGGGGGAGTGGGCCAAGGCTCCCCCTCCCGCCCCCGAAGTTTTGGTGAAGTAGGTGCTTTTACCCAAAATAAGTAATGGAAATACGTGTTTTTCTGAAATAGTCAAGGTTTTCAGCAAGTGCCCCCCCCCCCCCCCCCCCCGAAAAAACTTCCTGGCGGCGGGTGTGATCATAACTGGCAGCAAACATTACAAAACTTGTGTGTGTGGCGTTGAGTTCTAATGCCACAGATCTCGTGCTGACTTGATAAGAGCGTGCACAGATCGAGCTGCAAGAAGGTTCTTAATTAACAGGCCGGTGAACCATGAGGGTTGGATTATAGCTGAGGGTTTTAACACTATTATTCTTTTGACAGAGAATGCACACGACCATTTAACCTTCGGATAATTCACTTCACGTCAAAGATAACCCGAAGATGGCTTGAGCGGTAAGGTCGAAAAATTACAACCTGAATTCCACTGTCAACTCATTGAAAGTAATTTTGCTTCCAGTCGTGTTCAAAGAACAACCATCGGCCTGCGTTTAAGCTTACGTAAGGCCACTAGATAATTTGTGGGGCGTCATGCAGGCCGAAGTGCACACCTTCGGCCCCGAATTCTTCGGTTCGGCGTGTCATGCCGTTATAAAAATGATAAACGTGTGCCCTCGTGAGTGCTTCTCCATAAATCGACAATGCTTCGGTCGCCCGAAATTCGTGGATACCAGCGTGACAAAAGTTTCTTCAGTTGGCCGAAAGTATGTGCATTCCATGAGCGTATGCTGTGGGCCAATTTTAGTAATTTCTGCCGCGAGCTGCACGCGTCCAGTGGCAGCAGCGTTTTCGGAGCTGTTCTAAGCCCACCCGTGTTTGCATTTTAGGGGTCTGGGCCAGCCACCGCGCAGAACCCCTCAGAGGCGAGGACGAGACACTGAGCAACACGTCTTTATCATTATTAGACTCAGCCGCGCACTGAGCGTGAGCCGCGAGCGTGCTCGTGTCCATCGTTCTATTTCACCGTCGGCGCGCTCGCGGCTGCCGCTCCCGTAGCATATAAAGGTTACACACGCAGACGCCACAGTACAAGGATAAGGTAGCGCACCTACATCAGTACGCATGGGCAGCAGCGCCTTCTGAGGAGCTGAACGATAACGTATTTCCGCAATTAGCATTTATTTGCAATTCGCGCTTTAGCGTGGCATACAGTGGTCTATTTAGTTGCTTTCTTACGCGGAGACTACCCACTGTCTTACTAATTAACCGTTGTTGTTAAGCATCACGCCACCGCGTTAAAGCGAATGCCAAAAGCGTACCCCGATGTTGAGCGAATCTGATAACGTTGGCCAAGCACAACATCCACAAATTTACCATTGACATGTCTCCTGCAAAATAAAAAAAAAGTTAATGCACTTGTACTTCTCCTTTGTGAACGTTCATGTGTACTTGGCACTCCTCTTGCACATATGACGCAGTACTAATTAAAAAAATAAATGTATTACGATCCTCCTCAATGCAACAGCTGCTCTTCAGAAAGTAATGGTTCGCTTGAATTGCTAGTATACTATATTCACAGCAGTAGACAGGTTGGCTTGTTCGCAATTCAGAATTTTACATACATAACACAGAAACGCGAGGACTACAGCAAATAGGCACAAAACTGAAAAAACTCTGTCGTATGTGCACTCCCTCTTCCACCTGTACATTGTGTTGAAGTTCGCTTATACAACAGGAACCTTCAAATATGCTACGATTGATGAAATATCACCCAATCTACGCTAGAACACAGTGATGACTTGTTGCCCAACTGGCTGTCATCTATTTCTATTCCACATTGTGGTCTTATGTGTAAATGGTCTGTTCTGTTTGTTTGGTAATAAAACACAAGCCATTACATTGAGCGAGCAGTGTTTCGCCAATTTGTATTGCATGCAGCAGTTCATTCCTTCCATTTGCATGCACGACAAATAGCGATATCTCAACTGATACAAGAAACAGTGTTTGCACTGTTTTATTGGCATCAAAACAGTAGCAGTTCTCATGTCAGTGTAAGAATATGTATATTTCTATCTTTGTGCACAGAACCTGCAGCCAATACTGAACACGTGGAACAACATATACAGTACAGCCGAATCACTACATATATAATTCACAGCAGTAAAGCAACATGAAAGTAGTGTGTCAAACCTCCTCATAATGTCTACTGACATGTGCTCTTCACAGTGCTAGTATCTAAGCATAATCCAAAGAAATGGGATGCACAAGAAACTTAGCGTGAGCCTACACATGAACGCAACTAAATTGGTACAATAAAGGTAGCTTTACTTTTGAGACATATGCAACCCTGCTGATAGGCATGCATGTTCTAGTTTTTTTTTTATTGCATGAGTTTCCACTATGGCATCAAACATGTTGCACATGATCATACAGTTGAGTTGTCTGCAGAAAAGTCTAACATTGATTGTACATCCACTTACCACGATTTATAAAAGCATTCAGCAATGCCCACAAAATGGCAACGCTGCCTTCATATATTGCTGCACATAGGTACTCACAGATATCTGAAAACTAACGTAAATTTCTGGAATTATGCTTGGGAACTGGTCCGCGTTACCACATGACTACAATGTACTACTCCTAGTATGCATGATTAGTACATCTATGTTTACAATATATCCATGCCAGCTAGTGCCATCTGCAACTTAAAGTTCTTCATCTTTAATTCCTCACTTCATGGCTTATGCATAATTACCACGTTAAATATGAAGCCCAGAATTATGACTGCAAGGTCAACTTGAAATTAGGCAATCACATGCTTAAAATTAAAAATTTCCTATAAATAGTGGCTGATGGCTTGGCACATTGGATCCTAGGACTTGATATGCGATTAGGTTGAATAAAATTTGACCACGCACTCATAGAGACTGTAAAGCAGTCAGGATTTATAGGCACCCTAAAGAGAAACAATGAATTGGTTTAGATGGAAAAACTGTGCTCTGAGAACTCTAATGTCGTTAATTTCACCATCATACTTTTATTAATAGACGAGAAAATCAAGTTCAAAGTTTTCTTTCTAAATTTCGCGCCGAAGTCTCCGCGCGTGACATCACGGATTTCGAAGTGTATTTATCCTTTTGTGGAGCCATCCGCTCAACAAAATTTACTCAAACCTGTTATGTTAAGTCTATGACCCCATCAGAGGACAATATACATCATTTTTACCGATTAGGAACTACGCAGGGTCTAGAAGGCACCGTCAAAATATGTGACGTCACGGCGAATGGTGCGGAAACTTCAAAGTGTCGTCGCCCCCACTCCCCCCATTTTATTTTTGCACACTTTCTCGCTTACTAAGCATCTTTTTGGTATCGTGAAAGAGTAGTTTACTAATACGAGAAAAAAGCGTTTTGCTGTTTAGTGTTCCTTTAAGTTCATAGTTAAAGAAAGCGGGGAAACAAAACAAGAACACACATAGAAATGAAGGGGACAGGACGACGCGATCCTTCCTATTTCGTGATCTTGTTCAGGTGGCGATAATCGACATAGAATTCTAGGGTTCTATCATTTTTCTTCACTAACACCACAGGTGCCACTTACTGACTCTGATGGCTGGATGATGTCGTCGCGTAGCATCTCGTCGACATGTTTCTTTACAGTCTCGCGTTCTTTCGTCGAAACTCTGTATGGGCTCTAACGGTGTGGTCTGACACCTTCCTCTGTAATTATGCGATGTTTTGCGGCAGGGGTGTGCCGAATTCCTGACGACGACGAAGAGCAGTCCTATTGCAAGAGCAGGGTATTGAGCTGTTCTTGCTTATGCTTGTGTAGATGTCGTGGGCGCCGTTTGCATGATAATTTTGCTTATTCACGAGTAAACAGAAATAAGGACAAGTCTACAATACGAACTTGTATATTAAATGCGAAGCATTTCTTAGCGAACCTCAGGCACTTTGGGCGTTTCTATCTACGTATCTATCTATGTATCTATCTAGCCGCCTACGTCTGGGCGCTCTCCTGGTCGTCTCCATAACTTCTAATGTACCAAAATTGGCAGAGCAGGGGATCAGTGTATGGTGAACACGATTCACTGCTCATGACATGAATAACGCAAAATACATGCCGCGTACGTCATGAAACCCTTTCTCTCAGTCACGTGTGGCACATACCCGCATACCAGAGTTTATGTTATGCGGATATGTGCCACAGGTGATACAAAGTCTCAACCAACACCGTGAACGCGAACACACACATTGACACGCAAGGGAAGTGATAATATTAATAATTGTAGGGGCTTTATTTTGACCATCTGGTATTCTTTAACGTGCACCGAGATCGCACAGTACACGGGCATCTAGCATATTGCATCCATCAAAATGCGACCGCCGCGGCCGGGATCGAACCCGCGACCTTCGGGTCCGTAGCCGAGCACCATAACCGCTGCACCACCGTGGCGGACACGAGGAAACTACCATGCACTCGTTCACGCGGCCCGCAACGTGGACCACGTCGATTACGCAAAAAACGCCAGGCCTGCGCGGAAATCGCAGCACAGTCACAGCGAAACCTGGAAGAGCGGCATTTCTAGAGACCGTTATCGGTCTCTCCTCGGTCGGTCTCTCCTCGGTCGGTCCCCTCGTTATCGGTCACTCTCCTGTGGCTACTAATATAGGTACATTAGCAACGTACCCACTACGCCACAAAGCGTAATTTTTGGGAAGTTGGGAAGCACCCAGCACGACATTATTCGTTGTTCTGCGGAGAAGCGAGGTTCCATATGTAAGCGATTATGTGCAGTTTGTTGATGCGGCGGTTGATGACGATGAATAATTATGGTTGCGCCCTTTGTAATGGGTTGGAAGCTTTAAACGACCCACTAATTACGTAATGCATATTGTGTGACGCCCGGTCGTTATTTAACTGTCCCACCACGATTTATAACACACTTTAACTGGAGAAACGTAGAGCGAGAGAGAGAGAGAGAATTGACTTTATTGAGACCCTGAGGAAATGGATCATGGGAGCCTTATGGGCTTCCTTGGCAACCAACAGAAGTGCACTTGCGAGGAACCCACTACTCTATAAATCATTGTAATTTTTGAGAAGTAGGGCAGTAGGCACTGTGCCATTTTTCGTCATTCTACAGACAGCCGTGGTACCTGCTAAACGCATGTAAGGCATTATGCGCACTTTGTTGATGCTGTGCGTGATGACAATGAAGAATTATGGCAGAGCTCTTTGTAATGGGTTGGAAGCATTAAACAACCTACTCGTTGCGCAATTCGCATTGTGTGACGCCTGGTTACAGAATTCGCGTTGTGCGACGCTTGGTGCTTATTCTTCTCTTTTACCACGCTATATTGAATATGCTAATGTGGTTCCTTCCCGACATGAAGCCTGTATAGGACCTCTTTGCAAAGCAGTTTCAAGCACTGTGTCTGTTGTTGTATTTTCTGCTGTTATTCATGTGCCGTGTTATGAAACCGGTAATAAAGAAAAAAAAAACGGCATGGCTCAGAGGTTGAATACTGGGCTCCCACGCAGAGGGCCCAGGTTCGAACCTCGTTCCATCCTGGAATTTTTTTTTCTTATTTAGTTTTTTTTCTTATTTCGAGCGATACTGGTTACGGACACCGGCGGCGGCGGCGGCGGCGGACAACTACGGCACCAAAAACGGCCGTGAAATGAACTCATAACAGCTTTCGCTGTAAAACCGGGCTCAATGCTTCCTACAATAAATCTGCCGAGAGAACCAGGCCGCTCATCATTATCGGTGAATTCCAGATTGATTTATCAAGACCAACAAAGACTGGTCTTTATACTGCGTGAAAGACGGCTTGAATGTGGACAGGGCAATAAAAGACCTCGCTGCCACGTGCAGGATAAGAGGCGTCATAGATCATTTCATCGTAAGAGGCATCCTGGGTTTCCAACAGCTGTGCTATGTATGCCTCGCACTTCACTGCACTTAGACCTCTCGTAGCCGCGATCACGAACGGATCCGATTAACAAGTTCGGTCGAGCTGCTGGTGCTCACTGATCACGGTGATGATGACCTTGTTCAAGAACTGTCAAGAACCACTTCTACACATACGAGTTGGTGAAACGTGCGTGCGCCCCCGTCATAACAGATAAGTATAAGCATAACAGCTGTAACCCAACTGCAACTGTGACTGTAACGCACGTGCAGTGCGCCTGCGTGTGCCAGCTTGGCTGTGTGTATATCTAGGGGAACTTTACTGAATGAAGCTTAGTTGCGAGTAACGCCTGTCCTGCGCATTTGTGTTTCGTCTTTGTGCTGTTCGGATTCGCGCTATCCAGTATTGAAGAATATAAGCGCTACATATCAGCTAACCGCGTCTGGTGATGGTAACACCCATGTTGCGGTTGGCATCGCTACGCAACTGTAAACGACTGGTTATATAATGCATATGCGACTCATCAACATATAAGTGTGCGTTACCACTTCCACATTTCTCTAGCGTCATTCCTTAACGTTTCGCTCAATGTGAAAAATTAGGCCACAGTGACCATCCCGCGCATGCTTCGCGTAACATCGACTCCCACGGTACGTGGGATCTGCCGAATTTTTTTAAACAAAAACGTTGCGACGCGAACGAGGCCGCAACGACGAGGCGACTGCCGTAACTTGGGCGCGGCCGCTGTGTTTCCAACGCACGTGCTTGGCGCGTAAACAGACACGATAGGCCAAGGTCAGGGATGCGCTGGCTGTAGCTCTAGTTCACCGGCCGCATTCGGCGGCAGCACAGGAAACACTACACGACGTCAACGTGGACTTTGAACCTTGAGCACGCTCGCTCGGCGCTGTTGCTATATAGGCCCCCCGCTAGTGAAGGACCCCGCTGAAAGGGGGGAGCCTGATCTATACAAAGCGACGCTCCCTGGTTGCAGCGAAGAGTGCGATGAAGTGGTGGAAATGGAGGAGAAGGGTGTGGCGCAATCTGGAATACCACGGGGCAGCGGGTCCTCGACGACGGCTGTGTTGAGGTGTTGATTTGACGGCAGTCGGCAACGATGCGCAATGGCGACAGTCAAGGAAAAACACGGACTCAGCGCGAGCGGGAAGAGCCAAAGAGGACGACCCACTAGAAGGTTATAGAGAGTGCAACCCATTACTCATCTCCAAGGCTTCGATACAATTACCCCGGGTACGAGAAGGGAGCCGCCCGGCGACCTAACAGCTTGTCATTATGAGCGGGTCATAGTAGACCTTGAGGCGCTCCACGTTGACAATGTCGCGCCCTCGACGGCGCATGTCCGAAGATGGTTTGATGGGTTCGATCAGGTAGTTGACCGGGGATGTGCGCTCGACGACACGGCAGGGGCCTTCGTATTTCGGCAGCAGTTTTGAAGACAGGCCAGTTGTAGTGGCAGGGACAGAGAGCCATACGAGCGCTCCAGGGAGGAACGTGGGCTCGGAAGTGGTGGTGCCACCGCGAATGCTCTTCTGCCGCTCTTGTTCATGCATTGTAAAGGTCTTGGCAAGCTCGCGACACTCCTGCGGAAGCCTGGCTGTGTCAGAAATAGGCGCACACTCAGATGAATCCGTCTTCTATGGGAGTATCGTGTCGACGGTGTGCGACGGTGTGCGATGGGTGCCTTCCGTACAATAAGAAGGGTGAAAAACCATTTGTGCTTTGAGGGGCGGGCTGTATTATTCGCAACTTTCACGGCCTAGAGAGGGCGCTAGTGGAGATAAAATTTAGCTGTAGTTTAGGGGACCTTGCCGACGCCGCCGGAGAGCATGCCCGTGAGTGCGTCTGTCACTTCGAACCGCGTATTACTTCGGCTGCAGCTGTCGTGTTCTCACATCTTTGTTCAGAAGGCCATTGACTCTAGGATGTAATAATTCGCGCATTGTAGGTTCAGAGACGCGTCGTGCCGTGTATTATTGAAGCAGAAGAGATTCTGAACGCCGGGCACATCATTTGCTGTGGAGTGAAGGAATGCAGAGCTTCGTCGTACAAGGACTGTGGCTGCGGACTTTCCAACTGCGGAAATACCCACACGAGCTGTGGTTCCAATTCAGGCGCGACGAAACGATAAAGGTAAGTCCACGTACTGTACTGACTTGTTTACTTTCCTCGTTTGACCGCACTTATGGAATTGTAGTTATTTCCTTTTTTACCGCTTATAGATAGTACAGAAACACCTGTTGCTTACCGGGTCCGAACGCTGCACGCGAACGAAGCGCTTGCTGCTGATGCGTGTGACATGGAGTATATGCACACGGTCGTTCACTCTTAGATCATGCGACCGGATGGCTGCGCTCAGAGAGCCAGTGCGTCCGAGGCGTCTTGCACGGAAGCAAACGTAGCACAGCTGTAGAGCAACCTGAAGCTCCTGCTTCTTGTCCTATGCCTTTCGCTTCGATGCACGGCTACGACGGAAGCAATGGCGCTCTGAAGAGTCCAGCCATCCGCTCGCATGATCTAGCTACGAGTGAACGACCGTACCTTCAGCCGCGACGTCGCTGTTCGAACCCTGTTATCATTTTGCACGGCAGGAACCACGCTGCTTTTAAGCGCTTGTAAACAGAAGGCACTTTGTTGTACTTGAAGTTTGATGTTTATATGTTTATTGTCTTTCTTTCTGATACAGACTGCTGAAGCGGGATCAATGGGGTTGTACAGCACATGAGGCATGCTTGGAAGCTGATATCACCACCTTAGAAATATTATTTCAAGTCAAATTTTTATTTCTATCATCTATAGCTTTACAGATTGAGGAAAACGGTAAACAAATCTGCCAGTAGGTTGTTTCACTAATCCGCAGCCCCACGTAATTATTGGCGTGTGTGCAACATCAATGAAAACTGGTTATTTAAACAAATACATGTGATCTGATCAGGGCAGAATAGAAGTAAAACACAAAAGTCTAAAAAAGAAGTATTTTGATGACAAACAAATTTGATGACGTAATCTCCCACGCAGCTGAAGTGCTTCTTCACTGCTACAGAAATGCCGTGAGTACAAATGTTTGTTTCTTTCTCGTAGGGTTACTCCTCGTGCAAAGCAGGAAACCTCGCCTTTTGACTGTACGGCGTGTGTGTGTGCACTACGGCATGCAGCACATTTTCTGATTCTTGTACCTCTTGCTCATAATGGGGAAACAATAAAGCGAATAATTGCCACCACGACTCGCAGTACCTCTCAGACTTCGGTGGTTCACTACAGAATTCAGAAAAGCCTTCATAAAACTCGCCAGCGACTAAAAATAAAGCACCAGCCAACCGCCGACGTAATGCCGACTGAACGCGGGAATGGGCTGGCTGCCTGGGCATCCCCTGAACGACATTTATGACGGCTGCCGCATGGCGTCGCTACCATCTGTGAAAGTTGCGAATAGGCGTAGGTGACGAAGGGCAGAATGGCATCCCAATTTGTGTGATCGGCGGCGAAGTACATTGAGAGCATGTCGCCGAGCGTGCGGTTAAAGCGTTCGGCTAGGCCGTTCGTCTGCGGGTGGTAAGCAGTAGTTTTGGGGTGAACAGCATGACATTCTTTGAGAAGGGCTTCGACAACATCCGACAAGAAGGCACTGCCTAGATCGCTGAAAAGTTCCTGGGGTGGACCGTGATGCAGTATGAATCGGTGTAGCAGGAAGGAGGCAACATCGCGTGTAGTAGCCGCTGGGAGGGCGGCGGTTTCGGCGTATCGCGTTAGATGGTCAACAGCGACGATGGCCCAGCGGTTACCAGCCGGTGTCAGAGTAAGTGGTCCATACAAATCGATGCCCACGCGCGCGAACGGACGGTTAGGGCAAGGTAATGGTTGTAGACCGGCTGGTGACACATGCGTTGAAGGTTTTCGGCGTTTGCAATCGAGGCAGGTGCGAACGAACTTCTGCCCGTAGTGGTACTTCCCTCGCCAGAAGTATCATTGTCGAATGCGATGGTAAGTTCTGAATACCCCAGAGTGCGCGCATTGCGGATCACAGTGGAAGGACTCGCTTATTTCAGAACGCTGACTGCGGGGTATCACAAGTAGCCACTGGCGGCCGTCAGCGCTGTAATTGCGTCGGTGCAGTAGGTCTAGACATGTGCGCCGGACCCAAAATCACCGGCGGCGGCGCGTGAACGGCGCGGGGTTCATCGGACCGGCGGCGGCGCGGCGCGGGGGGGGGGGGGGGGAGGCGAAGCAGTGAATGCAATAAGTACACGCCGTGATGTTACATGAACGAGGGCTAGCAGCTAACTCTTTTTGCTCCGATCTCACTTAACACTACAAAACGCTGGTGTATGGCAATACGGCCGCTCCCGGGAGAGAAGCGGTTTTCGGTCAGTTTTTCGTATCAGTGGTCGGAGCGCGAAGAGGTTGAGCGCTTTGAGATCACAGCGCTCACAACGCTCACAGCGCGTAGAAGGTATACGAGCCATTCGCTGGGGGATGTATGCCGAAACAGCGCGCGTGCCAGCGCTCTCGACCGCGCCCTTTTAGTCAAAGTTTACAGTTGCTGCTCGAGTTACGCAGTCCCTCTCCCCAGACATCCCTTCCTGCTCCTTTGCCAAGCAAATGACGGGCGGGGCGTTTCCTTCTACTTGATGAGCAATCGACGACAGGCCTGGCACGTTGGTTGATGTTATTCCGTGTGACGGAGATGTCCAGCTTGTTTCATCTTTGCTTTAGTCATGTTCCTTGCCAACGCTCGCGAGCTTTTACTCGCGGGTAGATCATACAATGCGCGGAGTGATGTTATCGATTTAGAATTTATACGGAACCTGACGGCGATGGTTAAAACCTGTCCCGAGTGTCCATACAATTGCTCACGCAATAAAAATATACAAAAAGCCGTCGAAGCGGGCTCGCCTTTTTCCTGGAAAGCTTCATCGTCTCCACTGTAATGAGTGCGTCCGTTGGAAGAATCATATAATCCGGCGCTTTTTCCATTGGTTTCGTTCTCGCCTTCCATACCCTTCTCACAGGGGACATCTCCTCGCCACTTATTTATTCATCAAGCACGCGTACAATGTCAGCATTAAGCGTTGAACCTATCATGATTTCGCGCTTGTCGGCTACAGTCTGTTATCTCTGCACGCGTGGTCGCAAACGCACTAAATGGAGCGAAATCAGTTAATCGCGCACGATAATCGTGCGAGAGAAGCAAGAGCGGGTGGGCGGCTGCATAGGAACGCAGTATGGGAGACAATTCACAACTGTTTTTTCTCGTATATGGACCAGTCGAGAGTATGTACCCTAATGAAGTCACGTGAATCACAGTTCTGACATCACGAAGGGCACCAAAAGACAAGAAACGCCAAGAGAGAATAACGCGCTCGTTGTTTTTGCTTTTGTTGTATTTTCAGAGGCTGTTAGGGGCCCTTTTTAAAAACCGGGCGTGCAAACACGGACACAGGAGAGTAGTCAAGATACCAGAAACGCCACCAACAACTGAAAAATCACACAGCGGCGGAGCCAAAGGTAGACACGAATATTTACCTGCGAATTCCCACTTAAGAGGCCATACCTATCGATCAGGTGAGAGTAGTGGTCTGCGTGAGAAATAGCTGTTCACTATCTCGACTTCTCTCTTATGTCCGTGTTTCCACGTCATGTCTTCCTAACATGAATACCTACAAACCAGTGTTGCGGATTTACCACTCCGGAATCGGCATGACTCCGGAATCATTCCACATTTTCGCGACCCCGGAATGGAATGGGGCCAACGCTTGGAGCAATGGAATGGGAATGGAATTAAGCGCATTTTGCACGGAATGGAATTGGAATGAAATTACGTCTTTTTCCAAAAATAGAGCACCTTTTCGTTTACGCGCTGTTTTTCAAACTTCAAACGTTAGTCATTCAGAGCCTCGAATTGAACAATAAAGCAAAGAGGGCATTGGGGAGGAATGTGTTTTCCTACATCTTTAATTGCTACTACAGTAGATCATACTCATATTAGTCATGTAGGCCTGAGTACATGTTTTTTCGAAGTCGAAGACCACAACGCATCCTCTAGGTCCACCTTTAGTTAGCCAGAGCCAAGGAGGTGGTGTAAAAGTGTGAACGATCTGCCAATTTGTAAAAGAGAAACCGATGCATAAGTTAGTGTACCTGGGAACCAGCGCGTTGGTTCCCATTGATACCCCTACACGAAAGTGGCGAATACTCTATGCACAGCCTAATCTTTATCTCACGAGCAGTTTAGTACCTGACAAACGTAAATAATCTTTGCGACAAGGAGGGCATTGCATACCTGTGCACAGGCGAACATAGGAAGTTCTCCTCACCCCATCCATGCTTGCGAGGCGCGCAAGCATGGATGACGTGAGTGCTGACGAGCAGTGCGGCCCAGTGTTCCGTAATCGATGCAAAGGCACTAGGTGCCCGAGCGGTGCACTGCTCCAACTAATACCAGCACATCTAGAGGGTTTTGTTCCCCATCAACCAAATTTTAGTTTTCTCCATATTCACGACCGCTCCAGACGCGTGGCAAAACTGCTTAGTCTTCTTGAACACTATACTTTTGTCAGCATAAAAATATTCTATGTCATCATTTTAGCATTAAAACTGTTAAGCTTAAACAATATTCAAATATCACCATTCGTTCAAACATGCTGACCATGCAAATACTATAGGTAGCGGAAGAACTGCCCCTATGGAAATTAGTAGGGTGGTTGTACTGCACAAGATATGTCACCAAGCTACTATCCCTCGACCTTGGTAACGTGTTTTGCGTACTTTTGCAGTTCTTAATACATCTGATGGCATAAGCTTCCTATATTCCTGTAATCCCTACGTTGAAGAATTACAGGAATGGAATTGAACTGCCCGGCGATTCCCGGAGTGGGAATGGGCTAAGTTTTTTCATGCCGAGGAATTGAAAGGAATGGAATTGCGGCAAGTTTTAATTCCCCGGAATGGAATTGGAATGGAATGGAGGCGCCCATTTCGCAACACTGCTACCAACTAGCTCAGCTATATTCCAATTGTTTGCCATTCTCTTTACTGCTGTACTTATTTATCGACTTACTCGAGTAAGAATGAAAGGAAAAGGTGTACTAACGCATCGAGATATATATATATATATATATATATATATATATATATATATATATATATATATATATATATATATATATATATATATATATATATATATATATATATATATATATCATAATATATATATATATATATTATGAGACGACGCCCAGTTCAGTAATCGAAAGGTCCAAAGCGGCGCAGCCCGCGTGACAAACGAAGATGATGATTACAATGGTTTCTGTAGAGATGAAGATGAACTATATAGTCAGCGCTCACACTATTTTCCCCCTTCGCGAAAGCGGGCAGCAGGTTCAGGGTAGGAACGCCGAATATATGGTTTCAGGCGAGAGACATGAGCGATCTCGGTGCTGCGGCGACGACGATCAGTAGCCGCGCTGGCTGGAGCGACGCGATAGTTCACGGCAGATGTCCTTTCCAGCACGGTGTATGGACCGAAATATCTATGAAGAAATTTTTCACAGAGCCCAGGGGTACGAACAGGTGTCCACAGGAGGACTTCGTCGCCTGGACCTCGTCGTCAAAACGGACTTTCCTCTTGTCCTGAATGGTAGCAGTGTTGGCGCGGGCAATTTCACGGCAGCGGGCGACGCGAGCAGCGAACTCCTCCGGAAGGGACGAAGATGGAACAGAGGGCGTGGATAAATATGTGGTGTCCAGAACAAAAGTCGGTTCATGGTTAAACACGAGGAAAAACGGCCTGTAATTCGTCGTGCGTTGTATGGCAGTATTATACGCAAACGTGACGAAAGGGAGTACAGTGTCCCAGTTTTTGTGATCTGGCTGAACATACATGGACATCATGTCGGACAAAGTTCGGTGAAAACGCTCTGTAAGAACATTTGTTTGTGGATGATATTCTGATGTGGTCTTATGTACGGTGTTAGAGGCCTGGAGGACTTCAGCAAGAACATGGGAAAGAAATGTCTTGCCACGGTCACTAAGGAGAACACGAGGGGCACAGTGACGCAAAATAATGGCGCGCAGGACAAAATTGGCTACTTCCGAGGTAGCACCACAGGGAAGAGCTGCCGTCTCCGCGTAGCGAGTGAGGTGGTCCACGGCAGTAACAATCCAGCGGTGACCGGCTGGCGTAAGCGGGAGAGGTCCGTATAAGTCGATGCCCACGAAGTCAAAGGGAGCGGACGGGCACGGCATAGGTTGTAAAGGGCCTGCGGGAAGAGATGTGGTACGTTTTCGGTGTTGGCATGACGCGCAGGAACCGACGTACTTGGCCACACTTGTTGAGAGGCCAGGCCAAAAGCACCGAGTTTTGATGCGCTCGTAAGTCTTGTGAAAACCCAAGTGGCCAGCTGTCGGGTCGTCGTGCAGGGCTTGTAAAACCTGGAGACGAAGTGAACGAGGGACGACTGGAACCCATTGGTTACCGAGAGGGTGGTAAATGTGCCTACATAACGTTCCATCTTGAAGTTTAAAACGTTCAAGCTGTCGTCTTAAGCGGCTGTTGGGGGCACGGGATGAGCCAGTAAGCCGATCGATGATTGTGCGGCAGTATGTATCTGCATGCTGGAGCGAGGTGAGATCTGTGGATGAAAGAATGTCCACTAAGGCAACGGACTCTTTCGGACTACCGGCCGTCTGCTTGATCACTTCGCTGGTCGGTGATGAACAGATTGAAGGCGACACTTGGGCGCTTGGCGAGAGCGGGCACCGCGACAAAGCGTCAGCATCTTGGTGTTGCCGACCCGACCTATATGTGACACTGTAGTCATACTCTTGCAAACGCAGTACCCAACGGCCAAGGCGTCCCGTTCAATTCGTGAGAGACGATAACCAACACAGAGCATGATGGTCAGTGACGATTGTGAAATGCCGGCCGTATAAATAAGGGCGAAACTTTTGTACGGACCACACGACGGCGAGGCATTCTTGTTCGGTGATGCTGTAATTTCGCTCAGCAGGAGAAAGAGTGCGGCTCGCGTAGGCCACGACTTGTTCTTCGGAAGCGTGGTTCCGCTGCAGCAGGACGGCACCGATGCCATGTCCACTTGCGTCAGTGTGTAGGACAGTAGACGCTGCAGGGTCGAAATGCCGAAGCACTGGCCGCGATGTGAGGCATCGCTTGAGAGTGTGAAAAGCGGCTGCGCATTCATCCGACCAGACAAAAGTTGCGCTCGCGGTCAAAAGCTTGTGCAAAGGAGCTGCAATAGTGGCGAAATCACGCATAAAGCGGCGGAAGTACGACGCTAAGCCGAGGAAGCTGCGAAGGTCTTTAGGTGTGGTTGGTGTAGGAAAGTGCAGTACTGCAGCAACCTTGTCGGGATCGGGCTCAATGCCATGTCTGCTGACAACGTGACCTAATACCCTGATGCTGCGGCTGGCAAACCGACACTTCTTAGTGTTTAGCTGGAGACCGGCCTTAGCTAGACAGGTCAGAACTTCGTCTAGCCGTTCCAGGTGCTGTGAGAAGCTGGACGAAAAGATGACGATGTCGTCCAGGTAGCAAAGGCAGGTCTTCCATTTTAATCCACGCAATACCGTATCTATCATTCGTTCGAATGTGGCTGGGGCATTGCAGAGGCCAAAAGGCATTACATTGAATTCAAAGAGTCCATCAGGTGTGGCAAATGCAGTCTTTTCTTTATCGGACTCGTGTATCGGGATCTGCCAATAACCAGAGCGCAAGTCGAGGCTCGAAAAGTACTCGGCACCTTGTAAAGTATCAAGAGCGTCGTCGATCCGAGGCATAGGATAGACGTCCTTACGAGTAATATTGTTCAGCGCTCTATAATCAACGCAAAATCGCACCGAGCCATCCTTTTTTTAACGAGCACAACAGGAGAAGACCACGGGCTTGCCGAAGGCCTGATAATGTTGCGTGCGAGCGTATCGTTGACTTGTTCTATAACTTTGCGTTCAGAAGCTGATACACGGTAAGGGCGGCGACGAATGATACGAGATCCGTCTGTGTCGATGCGATGAGCGGCCACTGTTGTTTGACCCAGGCCATCGGAACAAACGTCAAAGCAAGCGTTGTGTTTCATTAATATGGTCAGCAAGGCGTCAGCCTGGGTCGGATTGAGATCTGTACTCAAAGTGGCCTTTAGAGCACGCGATGAACCTTCGCGGGCGTACACTGTGGAAATGACGAGTCAGTTGAAACAGTAACGACACATACCGGTGCGTCTTCGGTAATGCTGGCAACAGTAGTCCCCTCTGGCAGCAGTAGGGCTTCTGGCGTCGTGTTGTAGGCGGTGATGCTTGCATAACCACGTGTGAACCGCACTAGACACGATGCGATGGCGATGCCTCGAGAAATACAGCGCTGGCAAGGTGTAACCACCGCGTCGCCATCTATAACGTCTCGTGACCTGATCGTAAGTACACGTTCTTGCCCTGAAGGCAGGAGAAAATCCGCAGCTGTGACAAGGTTGGGCGGTGAAAAATCGGCAGCAGAAGAAAGCTCAGTGTCCGTAATACGAATGAGAGGTTGACCGCACGAAATGACAGCCGACGAAGCCGATAGGAAGTCCCAGCCTAAGATTATCTGATGAGCGCATGAAGAAAGCACAGCCAGCTGTACATGATGGCAGACTCCGTCGATGAGAACGCGCGCAGTACACTGTCCGGTCGGGCAAATCGGATTGTCATTAGCGCCGCATAACAGGGGACCGACATAAGGAGTTTGCACTTTCCGTAGACGAAAACACAATTCGCGGTTAATGACTGAAATTGCAGCTCCAGTGTCTACAAGGGCGTCAACACAAACACCTTCCACACAAACAGGCAGTAAATTTGCTGGGCGAGACGGAGGAGTTGTGACGTTTCGACAACGACCAGTTTCCCCTCCAAAAACTGCAGCCTCTAGTTTTCCGAGTGGCTGTCCAGAGATATCGGAGCAGGACGCAAGGGTTATGTCGTACGCCGAAATGGTGACGGAGAACGGCGGCGAGGTGAACGAGAAGGACGAGGCATGGCTTGGGACAGTGGAGGTGAGGGCGACCGACGTGAGGAGGACGGATACGGTGCTGGAGCGTAGGCATCAGATCTTGGGGCAAAGTCTCTTTCATAAGCAGAATAGCCGCGTCGTTCATCCTGCTGACGGCGGCGGCAGAAACGGGATATATGGCCCCGTATGCCCCAGTAGAAACAGACGGGGCGCGAAGGACGCCAGGTAGAGTAGTGTGGTTGCACTGGTGCCTGTGCTGACATCGACGCCAAATGGTCGCACCCAACGTCCGCAGGCGCAGATGAGATTGGTGCAGGGGCCCGTGATGCAACTTCTGCGTACGAAGGCATGCGAAAGGGTACAGTAGACGGGGCACGTGCGACGCTTGTCATCGATGCCAGTTCGTCCTTGATAATTTCACGCAGGTTGGGAGGAGGAGAGCGGACAGGCGAAGTGGCTGTGTTGCCCGGAACAAGGCCGTGAAGTTCTCCAGCAAAACGAGCGTCAGAGGAGGCGTGTGGCAGGCGCATGGAATAGAGCACGTCCAGGCGTTGGCATGTGGTGATTATGTCCTGAACTGTATTTGGGCTCTGAATGACGAGAGCATTGAAGGCCACAGAGTTCACGCCTTTTAGTATGTGACCGATGCGATCGGCCTCCGTCATGTCACTTTGGGCACGGCGCCAAAGAGCCAGAACGTCTTCAATATACGACGTATATGATTCGTCGGGCCCTTGGATGCGGGTTGCGAGCTTCTGCTTCGCTACCTCAGAGCGTCCTGCAGATGTACCAAATATCTGACGGAGTTGTGCCGTGAAGGCTGCCCCATCAGGAAAGTCACTTTCATGGTTGTAGAACCAGGTTTTAGCCACTTCCCTGAGGTAAAAAGGAACGTAGCGTAGTTTGTGGGCCTCGTCCGAATAATTACAAACACTGGTTCTGTCATAATTATCGAGCCACTCCTCGACGTCTTCACCGCGAAGGCCGGAAAATACCGGAGGGTCTCGTTGCGACGTACTCACTGTGTAGTTAGGCCAAACTGGCTGAGCAGAAGCGGTTGCGGCAGCGGAGGCGTTGTTTTGTGCCATCACTGTCGTTTGCGAGCACAACCGTCGACCAGACCGGAGCTCCAGGGCTGACCGGTAGAGCAAGAGGACGTGGGAACCACAGCACTCTCCACCACTTATGAGACGACGCCCAGTTCAGTAATCGAAAGGTTATATTTCAATGTCCAAAGCGGCGCAGCCCGCGTGACAAACGAAGATGATGATTACAATGGTTTCTGTAGAGATGAAGATGAACTATATAGTCAGCGCTCACAATATATATATATATATATATATATATATATATATATATATATATATATATATATTACTTATCTAATTTATTTATGCACAGTGTACTAGGTCCAAAAGAATATGCTATCCAGCGAGTTGGGTCGGCGCCCTTTAAGGCTGGACGCGGCAGCGTTATGGTCAGGCAATATTCGTAATATTTCTGGAGAAGAAGATGCTACAACTTCTGGGGAGCTATTCGCGATGCGTTCATCCAAATGAGATGTCCACAGTCCATTTCGGCACAGCGCATTCAGTGATTCGAAAAAGCGGTGAGCCGCGATGTCACCTTGCTCTTGACCACGTCGCCGCACCGAACCCGCCAGCGCATTCCTAGCGCGAGAAGAGAGGGGACGAAATGCACAGAAACAGCAACTTTTCAAGTCTGAATTTGCATATGAATCTGTCCCAGATGTTTGAGAACGATGCAGGGAATGCGTACCAGCCTTACAGTTGCGTTAGACGAGCGGCCGCATTAAACCTAAATCGATGGCGAACACGATCAAAAGACATGTGCACCGAGAACAGGATCTCTGAGGGCTGCGTTCGTTGCATTGAAGCGGATTCTGTCCCTATCATTTGTGTCGAGAGTGTTTGAAAGCTTCGTGATCTCGTGATGGCGCTGCAGAACAACAGGGGGCGCGCTTCTCGCTGAGCTCCAGCTATTCAGCGGCCGCTGAAATTGATAGTTCATACATGGACACATCGAGAAGAGCTCCTCCAGCGAAGTGCTGCATTTTATTTCCAGGTTCCCCATTCGAATTAAAATAAAAGACAAACGGCGGCGCGCCGCAATTATTGCGCGGCGGCGGCGGCGGCGTGATCTCTCTTGGGACTTCGGCGGCGGCGCGAGCGGCGTGACCAAAAACAGGCGGCGGCGCGGCGGCGCACACCTCTAAAGGTCGTCACGAATGGCGAAATGGTGGGCTTGGCGACGCAACGCGCGAATGCTTGGTGTTGCCGACGGATCACTGAGCACGTCTATCAGCGAGGCGATCCATTTATCCGTGTGCTGTTCGGTAGCGATTTTGTGAACGTCGATGGAAGAAACAACACTGCTAGGTACTGAGCAGAGGGTATTGTCGTCAGACAAGGGGGAGCGCGAGAGTGCGTCGGCGTCAGCATGCTGGCGTCCGTTGCGGTACAGCACGCGGATATCGTAGTCCAGTAGGCGATGTGCCCAGCGGGCGAGGCGACCTGAGGGATCCTTCAATGACGACAACCAGCAGAGTGCATGATGGTCGGTGATGACATCAAATGGGCGACCATACAAATAGGGTTGGAAATTCGTAAGGGCCCATATGATCGCCAGGCATTCCTTTTCGGTGACGGTGTAATTGGTCTCGGCTTTAGTAAGCGTACGACTTGCATATTCCACGACATATTCAGGGAACCCTGGTTTGCGCTGCGCAAGGACAGCGCCAAGGCCAACAGCGTTAGCATCCGTGTGTACCTCTGTAGGGGCCGTAGGGTCGTAGTGGCGTAGTACGGGAGGCTATGTCAACGAACGACGGAGCTTTGCGAAAGCGTCGTCGCACTCTGACGACCACGAATGGAGGGTCCCGTTACTTCAGAGGAGCTTCGTCAGCGGCGATATGATAGTCGCGAAGTTTCGAATGAAGCGCCGAAAATAGGAACACTCCTACGAAACTGTTCAGTTCTTTCATGGACGTAGGTTTCGGGTACTAGGTCACGGCCCGAAGCTTGGCTGGAGCGGGGAGAATTCCGTCCTTGGACACGACGTAGCGAAGTATTGTCAGCTTCCGTGCTGCAATTCGGCACTTTACATTCAGTTGCAGACCAGCGTCCCTGAAACGCGTCAACACATGCCGGAGGCGTTGAAGATGCGTGGAGAAGTCTGGAGCGAAAACGACGACGTCGTCGAGGTAGCGCAAGCATGTGTGCCATTTCAAGTTGCGCAAAGCAGTATCCATCATGCGCTCGAAGGTGGCGGGCGCATTACACAGCCCAAACGGCATGACGTTGAATTCGTACAGGCCGTCGGGCGTGACAAAGGCGGTCTTCAGTCGAGCATCATCAGCCATAGGTACCTGCCAGAACCCCGAGCGCAAATCGAGAAATGAAAAGAATCCTGCTCCTTGTAGGCTGTCAATCGCGTCGTCTATTCGCGGTACTGGATACACGTCCTTACGAGCGATCTTGTTGAGTCGTCGATAGTCCACAAAGAATCGCACAGAACCGTCCTTCTTCGCAACAAGAACGACAGGAGACGCCCAGGGGCTAATAGAGGGTCGAATAACATCGCGTCGAAGCATGTCGTCGACTTGCTCGTTGATTACGCGGCGTTATGTGGGAGATACGCGATATGGGCGCTGCCGCAGTGGCGGTTGGGCGTCAGTGTCGATGCGACGCGGAACGGCGGACGTGCGGCCGAGAGATGTTTGAGCGATATCGAAAGAAGCGGGAAATTCTTCCAAGAGGTCCAGAAGCTGGGAGCGCTGGACCGGCGTAAAGTTGTCAGCAATGGAGGAAGTAAACGATAAATTAATTCTGAACACGATAAATTAATTCTGAAACTTAAACATGCACTAATTCCGGGAATGTTATTTCTTGGATTGCTCCATATTTTTCTAACCGGAATCAATTCGTAGAGATTAATGGTGCAAAATCGGGCTGCCTTCCAGTCGCATCAGGTGTGCCGCAGGGCAGTGTCCTCGGCCCTCTTCTTTTTATTATATATAATAACGACATTGTTAATATGGTTGAAGGTGGTGTGCAGATTCGATTATTCGCTGATGATTGCGTGCTTTTTAAAGATATTAATTCTGTCTGTGACCAAATTAGTTTATGTGGTAGTTTAAATAATATCCTTGAATGGTGCATGTGCTGGAAAATGACACTAAACGCAAAGAAAAGCGTACTAATGCGAATGACCCACAAGAAATCACCTTTGCTTTATACGTATAAGGCAGGTTCATCCCCTCTGCATGAAGTAACCCAATATAAGTATCTAGGGTCACCTTTAGCAACATGTTAACATGGAATGACCACATTAGTAACACTTGCACCACAGCATTCGAAAATTGTGCCTCTTGAGACACAAGCTTAAAAAAAGCCCCTTCCGATGTAAAATTGCTATGCTATAACACCTTAATCAGAACTAAACTGGAGTATGCATGTATCGCTTGGGGTCCGCATACTAAAACTAATATCTATAACCTCGAGAGAGTGCAGCGAAAGGCAGCTAGATTTATATTTAACTAATTCTCAACATTGGATTCACCCACACAACTTATGAAAGCTAACCATATTGAACCACTCGAGATGAGAAGACAGAAAAAGATAGCGGAATATCTTAAACTGCCTTACACGAACGATTCACCACTAGACTCATCTCGATATCTATCACCCCTATTAACCAGACCCACACGCCACCATAGACAAGATGCATTAACACCTTACTTCGCGAGAACAAACATATTCAAGAATTCCTTTTTACCTGTTACTATAACCGAATGGAATTGTGCAATCGAGTCAACATCATAATCCTCATTATTATTGATTTGTTTGATAGCGTTTGACGGATATATTGACTCTATTTCTGTAATATTGTTTTTGTTTCCATTGTTCTTTCCAACTTTTTTCCAAACGTGTTCACTGTTGTACCATTTTATTGCCCTCCCTGTTTGGACAACGTGTCCGTAGTATTTGATAATTAAAAAATAAAATAAGTACATCAGCGGGCGTTGAACCAGACGTGGAAACAGCACTAAGCGTACTGGAACTGGGGCAGTGCGTGTCGTCTGGTTCGTCCATAACTTTGCGTCTTCGAGGGGTTCCACGCTGCCGAGACATTCTCCTCGCACCAACGAAATACTGTACGGAGATGGGTTGATAACAAAAATTGACGTGCTGCCCTGAGTGACTTGCACGGTCGCGAAAGGCACCAGCAAGCCTTTCGTCGTGCAAACACGGTCAGATGGCGAGAGGAGTGCAACGGTGTCGGAGAGACTGGCGCAGAAGACTGACACCGCCGTTGACGAGTTTGCAGGCACTTAGATTTAGTCGTTGACGAGTACCTTGCTCGCAGATGATGGACTGTCTGCCAGCGTCAAAACGGAGAATGATGAGAACTCTATTTCGGCTGGTGCGCAATGAATTACGGCGTCGTGGTAGCAGTGAAAATCTCATCCCAGGATGACGTCGTGAGAGCATGCAGGAATTATGATCAATTCGACGGCGTACAGAGCACCCTTAATCATGACGCGGGCTGTGCACACCGCTGTAGGGTGAATAATTTCGGCGCTGGCTGTACGGAGGCAGAGTCCGGGAAGTGGCGTCGTCACGTTTCGCAGTAATCAGCCAAGTTTGGCGCCAATAACGGATACTGCGGCTCCAGTGTCGATTAAGGCAGATGCGCGATCACCGTCCACAAACACGTCTAACACGTTCGAAGAGCTTCGCTGAGGACTTTCGCAGTTCGATAGCGTCGCAGCCCTTGACTCGTGGGCTGCGACGACTAGATTTCCTGCTCAGGTGGGACCGGACGTGGCCGCATCGGTGACAGTGAGCGGCATTGTGGTGACGGCGAACGGTGGGTAGATGGAGCTGGGCGAGACTACGGTGGCATAGGCGGCAATAAATCGTAATACGGGCGGCTTGACTGGCTGGAGATGGTTGAGGCGACACGAGGCCGCTGCACGCGATTGCAATAGCGGGCGACATGACCGGCGAACCGCACGCGAAGCAGATCGGGCGGTTAGCGGAAAAGCGCCATCGGTTCGCCGGGGTAGGTCCCATCCATGGCGCAGGACGCGGTGGACCAGGCGCCTGCTTATACGACTGCACGATGGGCTGCATTGGTGGCCTAGCGATGACGTCGGCGTACGCAGCCGGCACACTCGCTTCGAAGGCCTGAGGTCTGGCGACGGCTTCGGCGTAAGTGGGGCAGCCACAGGGATCGCTGGGGGTGACCTGGATACAACTTGCGCGTAACTGAGCGGCGCAGGAGCCGGAGGAGGCTGGTGGTATTGCGGCATGACCTCCGCAATTTCCTGCTGAATAGCTCGATGTCAGGGAGGCAGCAGTGTGGTCGACGGCTCCTCAACATGCTGCGGGTGAGGGAAGGCCAGTAGTGAGAACTGGCGGGCAATTTCCTCGCGCACGAATGACTTGATCTCGGCGAGCATGGCGGACTGATCAGAAATGGCCGACAAGGCAGCGAGATCGGCGTCGCGTGATGGAGGTCGACGGGTTAGCAACCGCTGCCGGCGTAGCTCCTCGTAGCTTTGGCAGAGCGTGATCACCTCGGCCACAGTACGAGGGTTCTTGGCGAGCAGCCTGGTGAAGGCATCGTCGTCGATGCCTTTCATAACGTTGCGGATCTTGTCAGACTCGGGCATGGCTGCGTCGGCTTTCTTGCACAAGTCGAGGATGTCTTCTATGTCGATCGTAAAAGACTCACCGGTCTGCTGAGATCGTTCACGTAACGCTGTTCGGCTTGCAGTTTACGAACGGCAGTGCGGCCAAACACGTCGATGATGGTGGTCTTGAAATCATACCAGATGGGGAAATCGGTGGCGTGGTTGTTGTACCACAGGCCCGCCACATCGGCGAGGTAGAAAATCAGGTTGCTGAGTTTGCCTGCATCATCCCATTTATTGGGTACGCTCACACGCTCATACATCGCAAGCCAGTCCTCAACGTCGGTCCCATCCGCGCCGGTGAAGATAGAAGGGTCGCGGATGCGGGGAACACCGGGGCATGTGGTCGTTGAGGAAGGAGGCAATAGAGCGAATTTGGGCATGTTGGTGTAGCATAATGAAACACACAGCGCGAAACTACGACGGGGCTATATGCTAAGAAAATATGCTAGCATATGCTATATGCATATAGTGCATATAGAAATATGCATATAGAAAATATGCATATAGCATATGGTATATGCTAATATATGCTAAGAAAATCCATCTAATAAACTGTTGCAAGTCAGCGCTGTGTGTGTTTGCTTCCTGTGTCCCCGTCGTAGTTTCGCGCTGTGTGTTTCATTACGAAGGAGGCGTTGCGCGAGCCAATGGGGCCCTGAACTAAGGGCTCCACCCAACGAGGATGATCCTTGAGGCCTGCGCAAATAAACGTTTTCTCTCTCTCTCTTTGCTGAGTAGCGTCTTCAGGCATGGTAGTTGGTAGGGTACGGTATCTAAGCTCCAGGGGCATCGAATGGGAGCACAGCACTCTCCACTAATTTGTTGAGGTGTTTATTGACGGAACTCGCCGACGATGCGCAATGGCGACAGTCAATGCAAAGCACGGACTCAGCGCGAGCGGGAAGAGCCAAAGAGGACGGCCCACTAGAAGGCTATAGAGAGCGCAACCCATTACTCATCTCCAAGGCTGCGCTACAGCTGCTTTAAGGCGGTCCATAGACACGGTATCATGACGACCGTTCAAATCATGTGTGTAGAGCTTCTCATGGCACTTGATGATGCGGTAAAGTCCATCGTAAGGGCGCTGCAAAGGCTTTCGGACTGCGTCGCGGCGCACACACACGTGTCGCCGTTTCCAAGTCAGGAGAGATGTAGGTACAAACACAGTGGTTTTACGCGAGGGTGTGGCGTTGGCGGCTGTGTCCGGCGGCGGAACTGCGGTGGTGCGGTGTCTTCCCGCTGGCGCGGAGAAGGAGCGCTTCGATGCGCTCCAGCAGCGTAGTTCATAGCCTCCGGATGAGGCTGCGGTGGTTCGGGAATGCCCAACGGTTGCTGTCGGTACAATGTCGGTAATCGATTCCACTCGAGGCAGCGATTCAGGAAACATCGTACGCACCTCTTCGCGCACGACCGCTCGGGTGGTCTCGCGCAGGTCGTCGGGGCTGAGGGCTGGAACTTCGGCGTAGTCGGTTGTTGGTGAGCGGCGGTTGTACAGTCGAGCGTGATTTGAAGGTTATCGCGGGAGCGTCGAGCAAGAACTACAACAGCGCCATGGCCGAGAATCCTCTTATGAGAAGGGAGACGTACCAGGCAAGCTTTACTCACTATTTTTCCTTGTTTCTTAAAACGCGATCACACCCGTCTAAGAAATGCGCAGTGCCCCGCCACGGTGGTCTAGTGGTTATGGCACTCGACTGCTGACCCGAAGGTCGCGGGATCGAATCCCGGCCGCGGCGGCTGCATTTTCGATGGAGGCGAAAATGTTCGAGGCCCGTGTACTTAGATTTAGGTGCACGTTAAAGAACTCCAGGTGGTCGAAATTTCCGGAGCCCTCCACTACGGCGTCTCTCATAATCATATGGTGGTTTTGGGACGTTAAACCCCAGATATTATTATTAAGAAATGCGCAGTATAATTTCCTTTTTTTTAAACGACGGGATAGTTTTTGTGCAACTTCGCAAGCCGTTCAAACGAAGCAGTGCCAAGCATCAGCTTTGTCAGATATTTCCCAGCAGTTTTGTTATCGTCCGCGGAGATAAGAGCCAACGAAGAATACACTTGGTCGCCAAAAATAGAAAGCTTAAGATAGAGAAAAAGGGAGTAGAGTTCGTCGTAGGGGTGATTGTTGTAGCATGGAACAGCCCACGAGGGAGAGACGAATGCATAATCTTGATTTTAACTCTTCCGAAGCGTGCCGCTAAGCCCCTGCGATGCCAGGCCAGTCGACGCTCGCGCGATAACCTTCATATCGCGCTCGACTGTACTGCCTTGTACGCCACTGAAGCGCCTTTTCTATTGTTGTGGCCTCTGTAAGCAATTCATTGACACTCTTGGGCTGGTTGCGAAGAAGTCCCGCAAACAGGTCTTGCCTGACTCCTCGCATTAGGAACCGGAGCTTCTCTCCTCAGACATGGCGGGGATCGGCGTGACGGAAAAGGCGGGTCATTTGTTCGCTGTACATCCCGACGATCTCATTTGGGAGCTATACACTGCTTTCCAGCAGCGTTTCCGCCCATTCATTACGCACGATACTTGCGAAGGTTCAGAGGAACGCGGCGCGAAATAGATCCCAGGTCGTCAGGGTGGCCTGTCTCTTCTCGAACCGGGTCCTCGCTCCATCTTCAAGGGCGAAGTATACGTGACTAAATTTCTCATCACAGTCAGAGTTGTTGAACTGGGCAACTCGGTCGTATTTTTCCAACCAGCTTTCGGGTTCTTCACATAGTAATCCGCGGAAAGTGGGCGGCTCCCTGGGCTGACTCATGACGACTCGTTGAGGTGACACAGCAGCCGTCATAGTGCCTGTCGTCTTCGTCGTCGTGGTCTTGGTCTTGTCGGGTAGGGGTCCGTATCCTGCTGGGAGACCTTGGTGCCTGCTGCTGACTCGCTGGTTGGCGTTGATGTCCCCTTGACGGTTTTGGCTCACGGCTGGAGGTGGCGTTCTGTACATCTTCCCGGAAGCACCTCCACCAGGGGTCGTCACGTCGATAAAGGCAGAATTCAGCGTGTCCAAGACGGAACTGTTTATTTTGCCCCGCCACGGTCGTCTACTGGTTATGGCGCTCGGCTGCTGACCCGAATGTCGTGGGATCGAATCCCGGCCGCGGCGGCTGCATTTTCAATGGAGGCGAAAATGCCAGAGGCCCGTGTGCACGTTAAAGAACCCCAGGTCGTAGAAATTTCCGGAGCCCTCCACTACGGCGTCTCTCATAATCATATCGCGGTTTTGGGACGTTAAACCCCAGATATTAATATTATGAACTGTTTATTTGGCCGAACTTGTGGCCGGGTAATGGAAAGTCAAACTACAGCAATACACACTGCGCGGTGATAGCGGCGAACAGAGCTTCGGCTGTCGATAATCTAATAATCGCTGAGACGCGTCGTCTTTTATATATCATGCATCGAACTTTCCATCTTATAACTGGTGGTCGCGCAAGCTCTGGAATAATCTTGACTATTCGCGTCATGGGCGCAATCTTAACAGAATGATTGACTACAATCAGGATTGTTCCGAGACATTCTGGCGCGGCTTGCGCAAGGCTAGTAACACGCGTAAGGGAGCGACAACTTGAAACATAGAAATGAGCGCATGTGGCAATATTTTCACAAAAAGTTTCGCGTGCTATTTCTTTATAGGTGCAACTGTGCATTAAAGCAGAATCATTGAGAACGAGGGGTAACTATTTGTTCTATGGCCGATTGTGTGCAAAAGGGACCAGCCGAATATGAACTTATTTATGTCTTTTTACGATAACACACCTTACCTTAGAGATGTGGCGATCGTGGCGGTTAGATGCACAGGATATTGTCCTTACTACGTACTTGCTAAATCTTTCTAAGTTCCTAAGTGTTCTACCTAATAGCTAAGGTCTGGAATAAGAATGGAACTGATAGTAATGCACTGCTTCTCAACAGACATCAAGATATAGCAGCATTTTCTACGTTATATAAAAATAAACTAACGGCTTCTCACCGGCATTTTCTGACATCGTTACAATAAAACAATAAATATCATAGAAGGCTAGAAAGTAGCGTTAGGGTTATTTTTCAAAGCGTAAAAATATTCATCAGCGCTTCAAGATTTTAGTTGTCCGAGCGCCTTAGTAAGAGCGTCCTTGAATACAACATGGTCCGTTATTTCAGTTACATTACACGAAAATAATTCCATTCCGATCGCTCAATGAAAACAAGAAAACTAATAGCTTAGTACGTGAAAAGTGCTGTTCAACCTTAACGTTGTGATCGATACGTGAAAAGATCCTTTTGTGAGGTAAGACGTGTCCTTGAGAGAATATGCTTGGGTGGTGAAAAAGCTAATAGAAACAGGTTAACAGGCATATTTCTCTTCTTGTTTGCAGTAGGATAAGACCTATGTCAGGCGTTATTTTCATGAAGCTTGAATGCTGTAGACACCTGTAATAAAACGCGCTGCTGTGCTCTGCCAAGACTAATTTGTTAATACGTCTGGTGCGGGTTCCATATAAATGAAGCGTAGTCAAGTTTCGAGAAAAATATGCTAGTGTGTGGAAGAAGCTTGGTATTACTGTTAGCCCGACGAAAGGTGCGGCAAATGAATCCAATAAGTGTTTAAGAAACAGCGAAGTGTCCAGGAGTACGCCAGCACAGTTCCGGAGTAAGATGGACACCTAGGTATTTGAAAGATTCTGTACTTTCCAAGGCTTGACCATTACGAATGGAAGTGTACTTCGTAATTTCGCTGGAAGCAGTAAATCTCATAAGCCCAGTTTATATAATATTTACGCTGATTGGCCACTCGAAACACCAATATTAGGGAAGCGAGTTGGGCTAGTTGGTGCGTATTAGCTGCGGACATATCTACTAGCTCGAAAAACACAAAGGACGAGGTAAAGACGGCGGACAGGACGCAGCACTAAACTTCAACTGATCATTTACTTCCACAAGAAACTGGAAATCACAAGCTGCGCAGGAGGCTGCGCCACACGGAAGAAAACATCCAAAAAACGCCCCCATAAACGTCACGGCTTTTTTCCCTTCACATGCCCTAAGTTGATGAATCGTGTGATACCTAATCCAACGGTTCTATGCGCAGATTACGTTCCAAGCATGTGCACTCCTTGTTGCTTAGGGCCAGCGACGGTGCGCTTACACACCGATCACCCGCTTTTTTTATGCAGAAGGCCTCGTAGATCTCTCTGTCTGATTGCCCTCGCGACCGCCTGACCACACGAGCGCAGTGAAACTGTGCTGTGCACGCGCACCTTCGGCAATGGTCAGCGAGATGGCCAATGGCAGATACGGCACTGATGGATGCCCGGTGTTCCCTCAGACGGTCGTTTAAACAACGACCCGTCTGGCCGATGTAGCACTTTCCGCAGGACAGTGGAATCATGTATACCACTGCGACTGAGCATCCCACGAAGAGCGTGACATGCTTTTTATCACAGGCTCGAGCGCACTTTTACAGCGAAAGCTGTTGTGAGATCACAACCGTCATTTTTTGGCACCGTAGTTGTCCGCCGCCGCCGTGGGTGTCCGTAACCGCTATCGCGAAAAATAAGAAAAAAGAGTGGGAGAGTGAAACCCATTACTCAGTTCCGAGACTTCGCTACAATTACGCCGCGTACGGAAAGGGAGCCGCCCGGCCGCCTAACAGCTTGTTGCTATGAGAAGGTCATATCAGGCCTCGAGGCGCTCCACGTTGACAATGTCGCGCCCTCGACGGCGAATGTCCGAAGACGGTTCAATGGGTTAATCAAGTAGTTGACCGGGTATGTGAGCTCAACGACCCGGTAGGGACCTTCGTATTTCGGCAGCGGTTTTGAAGAGAGGCCAGTTGCAGTGGTAGGGACCGAGAGCCGTACGAGCGCTCCAGGGAGAAACGTGGGCTCAGAAATAGTGGTGCCACCGCGAATGCTCTTCTGTCGCTCTTGTTCATGCGTTGTAAAGGTCTTGGCAAGCTTGTGGCACTCTTCAGCAAGTCTGGCTGTGGCAGATATAGGCGCACACTCAGATAGGTTCGGCTTGTATGGAAGGATTGTGTCGATTGTGTGCGACGGGTGCCTGCCGTACAATAAGAAGGGCGAAAAACCATTAGTGTTCTGAGGGGCGGTATTGTAGGCGTAGGTGACGAAGGGCAGAATCACATCCCAGTTTGTGTGATTGGCGGCGACGTACATTGAGAGCATGTCGCCGAGCGTGCGGTTAGGCCATTCGTCTGTAGGTGGTAAGCAGTAGCCTTGCGGTGAACAACGTTGGACTCTTCGAGAATGGCTTCGACGACTTCGGACAAGAAGACACGACCTCGATCGCTGAGCAGCTCCTTGGGTGGACCGTGACGCAGTATGAATCGGTTTAGCAGGAAGGAGGCAGCATCGCGAGCTATAGTTGCTGGGAGGGCGGCGATTTCGGCGTATAGCGTGAGGAGGTCAACAGCGACGATGGTCTAGCCGTTACCAGCCGACGTCAGAGGAAGTGTTCCATACAATGTGATGCCCACGCACCCCCAAACGCGCGGTTAGGGCAAGGTAGTCGTTGTAGACCGGCTGGCGACACGTGCGTTGAAGGTTTTCGGCGTTGGCAATCGAGGCAGGAGTGAACGACCTTCTGCACGTAGTGGTACATCCGTCGCCAGAAGTATCGTGGTCGAATGCGGTGGTAAGTTTTCCATAATCCAGAGTGCGCACACTGCGGGTCAGAGTGGAACGACTCACATATTTCAGAACGCAGACTGTGGGGTATCACTAGTAGCCACAAGCGGCCTTCGGTATTGTGATTGCGTCGGTGCAGTAGATCATCAGGAATGGCGAAATGGTGGGTTTGGGGAAGCAACGCCCAAGTGGATCGTATTGCCGACGGATCAGTGAGCAAGTCCAGCAACGAGGCGATCCATTTATCCTTGCGCTGTTCGGTAGCGATTGTGTAAACGTCGATGGAACGGCAATGTAAGATACTGAGCACTGGGCGTTGTCGTCAGACAAGGTGGAGCGTGAGTGGGCGGCGGGGCAGCATGCTGGCGTCCGTTGCTGTACAGTACGCGGATGTCCTAGTCTTGCAGGCGAAGTGCCCAGCGGGCGAGACAGCCTGAGGGATCCTTCAATGACGACAATCAGCATAGTGCATGATGGTCTGTGACATCAAATGGGGGACCATACAAATAAGGTCGGAACTTTGATTGGTGATTGATTGATTGTAAGGGCCTATATGATCGCCAGGCACTCTTTTTCCGTGATGGTGTAATACGTCTCGCCTCTAGTAAGCGTACGACTCGCATATGCCACGACATAGCCTGGGAATCCTGATTTGCGCTGCGCAAGGACAGCGCCGAGGGCTACACCGCTGGCGTCCATGTGTACCTCCGTTGAGGCCGTAGACTCGTAGTGGCGTAGTATGGGAGGAGACGTCAAGAAACAGTGGAGCTTTGCGAACGCGTCGTCCCATTCGGAAGACCATGAAATTAGGGCCCTGTTACTTCCTAGGAGCTTCGTCAGCGGCGCTATGAAGCTGGCAAACTTTCATGTGAAGCGTCAAAAGTATGAACGAAACTGCGCAAGTTTTTCGAAAATTCGGCCACGGCCCGAAGCTTGGCCGCATCTGCAAGGATTCCATCCTTGGACAGGACGTAGTCTGAAATTCTCAGCTGCCGTTCTGCAAATCGGCACTTCATCAGAGTCAATTGGAGGCCGGCTTTGCTCAAACGCGTCAAAACATGCCGCAGACGTTGGACATGCGTGGAAAAGTGCGAAGCGAAAACAACGACGGCGTCCAGGTAGCACAATCACGTGCGCCATTTGAAGTTGCACACAACGGTATCCCTCATGCGCTCAAACGTGGCGGGCGCATTACACAGCACAACGACATGACGTTGAATTCCTACAAGCCATCGGGCGTGACAAAGACTGTCTTTGGTCGAGCGTCATCAGCCATGGGTACTTGCCAATACACCGAGCGCAAATCGAGATATGAAAAGAATTCTGCTCCTGGAGGCTGTCAATAGCGTCGTCGATTCGCGGCAACATCCTTGCGAGTGAGCTTGTTGGGCCGTCGGCAGTCCACACAGAATCGCACAGATCCGTTCTTCTTCGCAATGAGAATAACGGGAGACGCCCATGAACTGTCTGAGGGTCGAAATATCGCGTCGAAATATATCGTCGACTTGCTCATTAATTACCTGACGTTCTGCGGGAGACACGCGATACAGACGTTGCCGCTGTGGTGGTTGGGCGCCAGTGTCGATGCGATGCGTAACAGCAGACGTGCGGTCGAGAGAAGTTTGCCCGACATCGAAAGAACGAAAGTCTCGCAACAGGCACAGAAGTTGGGAAGGCTGGACCGATTTAAGGTTGTCAGCAACACGAAATACATCAGCGGTTGATGAATCAGACGTAGAAACAGCACTAATAGTACGGGAACTGCTACAATGCGTGTAATCGGGTGCGTCCAGAACTTGTGCATCTTCGAGGGGTTCCGCTCTGGCGATACATTCCCCTCGCAGTGACGTAATAATGTACGGGGATTGGTTGGTAACAAAGATAGCGGTGCTATCCTGAGTGACTTGGACGGTCGCGAAAGGTACGAGCCACCCTATCCTAGTTTAAACGCGGTCAGGTGGCGAAAGGCGTGCAATGGTGTCGGAGACACCGGCGCAGTAGACTGTCATAGCCGTTGACGAGCATCATCTTTAGTATCATCTTTGACGAAGATCTTGCTCAATGCCGATGGACTGTCGGCCAGCGTCAAATCTGAGAACGGTGAGAGTTCGATTTCGGCTGGTGTGGAATGAATTACGGCGTCATGGCGGGAGAGAAAAGATCATCCCAGGATGACGTCGTGAGAGCATGCAGCTATAATGATGAACTCGACGTCGTACAGAACATCCTGAATGACGACGCGATGCTATAGGATGAATAATCTGGGAGCTGGCGGTACATAGGCACATCCCAGAAGGTGGCGTCATCACTTTTTGGAGTAAGCGGCTAAGTTTTGCGTCCATAACGGATACGGCGGTTCCAGTGTCGGTAAGGGCAGATGCGCGAACACGGTCCACAAACAAGTCTATCACGTTCGATGGGCTTCGCTGAGGGCTTTCGCAGTTCGATAGCGTCGCAGCCCTTGCCTCGTGGACTGCGATGAGTAGGATTTTTGGTTGTGTGGGACCAGACGTGGCCTCATCGGCGACAGTGAGCGACGTCGTGGAGACGGTGAAAGGCGGCTAGAGGGAGCGGCACGGGACCTCGGTGTCATAGGCGGCGGTTGGTCATAATAAGGGCGGCTTGATTGGCTGGTGAGGTTTAATGCGACCTGAGGTGGCTGCACGCGACTGCAATAGCGTGCAACGTGACCGTCGCAACCAAACGCCAAGCAGATGGGGCGGTTGTCGGGAGTGCGCCATTGGTTCGCGGGTCCCATCGACGTCGCAGAACGCGATGGGCAAAGCGGCTGCTAATATGACTGCATGGTGGGCTGCAGTCGGGGACGTGGATGACGTCGGCGTATGTAGGCGGCACAGCCACGTCGAATGCCTGGGGTCTGGCGACGGCTTCGACGTAACTAAGCGGACCAGCCACAGGAATTGCTGGGGGCGGCCTCACTAAACCTTGTGCGTAGCTTAGTGGCGCAGGCACCGGAGGCGCCTGGTGGTATTCAGGTGCGACCTCCTCGATTTCCTGCTGAATCGCTCGGCGAAGGGGACCCGGCTGGCGATTTTTTCACGCACGAACGACTTGATTTCGCGAGCAAGGTGGAGTGGTCAGAAATGGCCGACAAGCCCACCAGATCAGCGTCGCGTGATGGCGATCGACCGGTCAACAAGCGCTGCCGGCGTAGCTCCTCGTAGCTTTGGCACAGCGTGATGACCTCTGCCACTGTTGGAGCGTTGTTGGCCAGCGGTATGGTGGACGCATCGTCGTCGATGCTTTTCAAAACATTGCTGATTCCGTCAGACTCCGACATGCTCGCGTCGGGTTTTTCGCACAAGTCAAGGATGTCTTCGATGTAACTAGTGAAATATTCACCGGCTTGCTGAGCTCGTTCACGTAAACACTGTTCGGCTTGCAGCTTGCGAACGGCAGGGTGGCCAAACACGTCGACAATGGCGGTCTTGAAATCGGACCACGTATGGAAATCGGATGCGTGGTTGTTGTACCACATGCCTGCCATACCCGTGAGGTAGAAAGCCAAGTTGCTCAGTTTGCTTCCCTCGTCCCATTTATTCGGGACACTCAAGCACTCGTAAATCGCGAGTCAATCCTCCGCGTCGGTGCCATGCGCGCCGGCGAAGACGAGGGTTGCGGATACGGGGGACACGGAGACAAGCGGTCGGTGCGGGAGGCGGCGTTTGATGGGCGGCGTCTTGAGGCATGGTAGATGGCACGGTACGAGATCGAAGCTCCCGGGGCATCGAATGGAGGCCAAGGTTGTTGTGATGGCACACACCTCTCCACCAATTTGTTAAGGCTTTTATTGGACGGTCCTCAGCGACAATATGCAACGGCGACAGTCCGTTCAAAGCACCGATGCTCAGCGGAAGCGGCGTTTTTTCATGAGGAGCCGAAAAGGACGACCCACTAGAAGGCGCGGGAGAGCGCAACCCATTACTCATTTCCAAGGCTTCACTACAATAGTTATCACATTTGCCAATTTCCAGTCGTCTGGAAATTTGCCAGTCCTAAGAGACTGTTGAAACAAGTCTTGGTATAAGAGCAGAATAGTGTTTAGTCATTTTTGGTAGCTTAGTAAAAAATCGCCAGGCCTGCGCTGAAACCGCAGCACAGTCACAGCGAATGCTGGAAGAGCGGCGTTTCTAGAGCCGGTTGTAAGCTCTCTTGGGGCTACTAATACAAGTACCCACTACGCCATAAATACAAGCAAGGTGCCCGCTACGCCATAAATAAGAATTTTTGTGAAGTTGGGAAGCAACTACTAAGCCATTATTCGTCATTTTGCGGAGAAGCGAGGCACCAGCTACACGTCTGTAAGGCATTATGGGCACTTTGTTGACGCGACGATTGATGATGATGAGGAATTATGGCTCAGTCCTTTGTAATGGGTTGGAAGCTTTAAACAGCCCACCAGTTATGCAATTTACATTGGGTGACGCCCGGTCGTTATTAAAGACGATAGTCTTTCTTGGGGAACTTAAACGAAGAAATTTTGGTCTGTCTTTCTGTCTGTCTGTCTTTCTGTTTGTCGGCACGTCACCCGATTCAGCCACCCGGCCAAAGTTGAACCACTTGCTTACCGCCCACCCATCTTGAACTGGTACGGCTGTTCATACTTGTGAACGTTGTCGATCAAAAAGTAAATATTACGCATATCTGAGGCGCAACATCATTAAGTAAGTATTAGGTGGTGTGCTCCTTTAATAGAAAATACATAGATACGCAATTTTAAAGACCCTAGTTTCTTAAGCTGCGCTGAATATGCGACTGCGCTGAAGCTTGTCTTCCTCCGTGCCCTCTGCACAAGCTCATGTTGTGTTTCGGTTCAGTATTGCATTGTACGAATGCCAGGGGGCGCCGCTCTGGCATTCCTCTTTTACCCAGGCGACGTGTAAATAAGAGAGCTTGTGGAGAGTACTCGTTGTGTGCGGACGTTTCTTCTCCTTCGGCGCATCGCGCCAAACAGCGTGTTCGGGCTGGCCGGCGTCCCCACCGGTCGCGTTGGTCACCGCCGGTCTTCGCCTGCCGCTGCGCCGGGACTACCAGACCGCAACACAGCACTCATGTTTCCCGACGTATTGCCAGATGGCCTCGATATCTCACGCAGCGCCTCTTCTATCGTCTTTAGACGACATTTACAGCGAAGCACGCAGATACGCGGCCAACTTTTTTCCCTCTCCCGCCATGCTGTATAACATACGTTGACGTGGGAGCGCGAGGGGGGGGGGGGCGAAGAACTTTACTGAGACCCCGAGGAAATGGATCATGCGCTTATGGGCTTCCTTGGCAACCAATACAAGTGCACTTGCGAGGAACCCACTACGCTATAAATCAATGTAATTTTTCAGAAGTAGGGAAGCAGGCACTATGCCATTTTTCGTCGTTCTACGGAGAGCCGTGGTACCTGCTAAACGCATGTAAGGCATTATGCGCTTTGTTGATGCGGTGTCTGATGACGATGAAGCATGATGGCGGAGCCCTTTGTAATGGGTTGGAAGCATTCAACGACCTACTCGTTGCGCAATTCGCATTGTGTGACGCCTGGTTACAAAATTCGCGTTGTGCGACACTTGGTGCTTATTTTACTCCTCTACCACGCTATATTGCATATGTTAATGTGGTTTTCGCTGTAAAATACCGTCAGGACCTGGGCTAGAGAAAAACGCCAGGCCTGTGTAGAAAGCGCAGCACAGTCACAGCGAAAGCTGGAAGAGCGGCATTTCTGGATCCCGTTGTAAACTTCATTGTGGCTACCAATACAAGTACTCTAACAACGTACCCACTAGGCCACAAATCATAACTTTTGTGAAGTTGCGAAGGACCCACCATGATATTATTGGTCAATCTGCGGAGAAGCGAGGTACAATCTGTAAGGCATTAAGTCCCCTCTCTTGATGCGACGGTTGATGAAGGTGAAGAATTATGGCTGAGCCCTTTGTAATCGGTTGACATCTTTAAACGACCCACTAGTTACGCAATTCACATTGTGTGACGCCTGGTCGTTATTTAACTCTCCCACCACGCTTTATAACATACGGTAAAGTGAGAAACAGAGAGAGAGAGGGAATTAACTTTATCGAGACCTTGAAGAAATGAATCATGGGGAGCCTTATGGGCTTCCTTGGCCACCGATAGAAATGGAATTGCGAAGAACCCACTACGCTATAAATCAAAAATTTTTGTGAAGTAGGGAAGCATCTACAGTGCAATCTTTCGCCATTCTGCGGAGAACCGCGGTACCCGCTAAACACGTGTAAGACGTCCTATGCACATTGTTGATGCTATGGCTGATGACGATGAAGAATTATGGCAGAGGCATTTTTAATGGGTTGAAAGCATTCTAAAACCCACTCGTTGCGCAATTCACGTTGTGTGACGCCTGCTTCAGTGCGAAGCATTTCTTAGCGTACTTCTGCGACTTTTAGCGTATCTATCTATCTATCTATCTATCTATCTATCTATCTATCTATCTATCTATCTATCTATCTATCTATCTATCTATCTATCTATCTATCTATCTATCTATCTATCTATCCGCCTACGACTTTGTGCTTTTCTGGCCGTTTTGTTAATAGGAGGTATACCAAAATTGGTACGGCACAACATGACTGTATTATAAACATACACAATAGGTCATAACATGAAAATCATGATATCAATGTCATGAACGGGATGATTTACATGCCATGGTCTTCGTGCTACTGCGGCCGTTTCGTTAACTTGATATATGCCAAAATTGTTAGGGCATGACAAGACTGTGTGACAAACATAAGTGACAGGTCCTATTGTGCAAATCATGACACGCATGTTATGTACAGGATGATTTACATGACATGGTCTCGGACCGCTCGCGACCGCTTAATTATATGGATATATATCAAAATTGATACGACGAAGCATTTCTGCCTGGCGAACATAAATGACAGGTGGTAACATGAAATCGCGACATGCGTGTCATGTACGCTGTGACATACATGCCCCGCTCATGGTGCGCTTGCGGCCGTTTTGCTATATTGCCACGTGCGTTTCTTATTATCACTTTTGCTGCATTCGGTTTTCGCCCACAAAGACTGTCAGCAACGCTCAGCGCAAACCGCGCCTTATTGTTCGAGAAGCTTAGCGATTATTGTAGATCGTTTTGTTAAGATTGCGCGCAAGACGCGAACACTCGAGCCTATTCTAGAGCTTGCGCGACAGCCAACGATAACGCTGGAATATTTGACGGCACATGTATAAATACCGACACGCTTCACCGCTTGTCAGTTGATCGACGGTCGACGCTCTGTTCGCCGCTGTCAGTGCGTACCGTGTGTATTGCTGTAAATTAACTTTCCGTTTGTCGGCTACAAGTTCGGCCAAATAAAGAGTTTCATCTTGGACACCTCGCCTGCGGTCTTCATCGACGTCACGACCACGTGACAAAATTGACATGCACCAAGTTTGGTATTGCGTGACGTGACCGTATGGAGAACGTAAATCACAGCATGTAACATCAAAAAAATTACACCATTTCCCGCTAAAGGGGACCTTGAGGCGATGCGAAGCCGGAGCACTTGCACGATCCCGTTCCGTTGGCGTTCATTGGGCATGCTACCGACCTCGCGAAGGGGAACACTACGCGCGTCTTGTCTTCCCTCTAGCGTGGCCGTTAATTCTCACAGGGTGAGCGGGGAACGCGGTCGACAGGCGTGCGAGAGGGCGGTAGCGTAGGAGAGGAGAGAGAGGGGACGTGTATGCGCTGGTGCTCATCGCGGCGTTGCGCAGGAGAGACTTTCAGCATGTTTAGCCCGCGTTTCAGAGGAAGAGTGGAAAGGGGGAGGGGAGACGGGAAGTCGAGAGTAGAGGGGGAGAGGGGAAGGGGAGGGGAGAAGTGGAGAGGAGGAATGGTGAGGGGGAGTGGAGAGGAGGTGTGTGGGGAGGGTATGCGCATGCGCAGTAAGGATGGTCACGCCGCACACCACCACCACCACCGGATTGAACTCCGCCATAAGATACTTCGCATCTAAAACGGCAGGAAGTGGAAGATGGAGCCTGCGATGAAAAAATCCGTAAAAAGGGGGTGGGTGCTCGAGCCGACGTTTCGACAAGTGGACTTGTCTTCTTCAAGGCTGGAACTGATTTCCTTAGCTATCGTGTGTATATGCTTCGTGCCCTCTCCACCAGAAGGGAGAAGGGGTGGGGGAGGGGGGGGGGAGAGGCCACCGTGACGACTGGGTGTAACATGACGTTTTAAGGGCTCGTTTTTCTTTGTTAGACTCAATAATAATGAGAAATAACAGACAATAATGCCAAGGAAAGTATAAGGGATGTTATTTGTAATAATTGGGATACAAATGTGAAGTAAATAAAGTGGACGAAAATATAACTTGGCGCCTGCAGGGAGCGAAAATCATGGTAACATGACAATCATCACATGAATGTCATGCAAAACGTTATTTATATATAATGTGCCACGCTCATTGTGCACTCGCGGATGTTTCGCTAGACTAATAAAAACCAAAATTGGTATTGCCTGACATGACTGTACGATGAACATATGTGACAGGCAGTAACATGACAGTCATGGCATGTATGTCGTGTAGGGCATGAATTACATGCCGCGCTCGTAGCGTCCTCGCGGCGGTTTCGCTAGCTTGACATACACCAACATTGGTATAGCGTGACGCGACTGTATGGTGAACACATATAGCAGTTGGTAACATGACAATCATGACATGCATTCATTCTAAAGAGACAGGGCGTGCAAACACGGACACAAGAAAGAAGTGAGGACACCACAAACGGCGTTTGTGGTGTCCTCGCTTCTTTCTTGTGTCCGTGTTTGCACGCCCTGTCTCTTTAGAATGAATACTTACCAACTAGCTCAGCTCTCTGTTATTCTAAGCTTCATGACATGCATGTCATGTACGGCATGATTTACATGACACTGTCTTGGTGCGCTTCCGGCCGTTTTGTTACGGATACACACCAAAATTGCTATGGCATGACATGAGTGCGTGGCGAACATAAACGACAGGTTATGCATTTCATATACCAGAATATACGTTTTGTTATTATAAAGATCGTACATGCATGAATGCATGAAAGAACATGCGATATACAGCGAACTAGGCGTCATGACATGAATGCCTTCTTTTGCTTCAAAGACAAACAAGGCGATGTATGCAGCTCTTTGCTGGCTGCTTCGCATTACATCGACTCCTACAGTGCGAGGGATCTGCCGGATTTTTGTCCTCTTCTACCACACTACATTACATATCTTAATGCGGTTCCTTTCCGATATGAAGCCTGTATAGGGTAGAACTCGTTGTTGGGCTAGTTGGTGCATTGCATCAAGTAATTAAACCAGCCGAAAACAGACGAACACAGGAAACGGTGAAGGAGACAGGAAAGCGGCTAGTCCTGTCTCCTTCACCGTTTCCTGTGTTCGTCTGTTTTCGGCTGGTTTAATTACTTGATGCTGTATAGGGTAATTTTGCAAAGAAGTCTCAAGCACCGCTATGGCTCTGAGGTAGAATTCTAGGCTGCCACGCAGAGGGCCCAGGTTCGAACCTCGTTCCATCCCGGAAACTTTTTCTTATTTAGCTTTTTTTTACTTCGCGCGACAGTGGTTACGGACACCGGCGGCGGCGCCGGCGGACAACTACGGCACCAAAAACGGCCCTTGTGATCGCATAACAGCTTTCGCTGTAAAACGATGTTCAACGCTTGCTAGCTTTAGCAGCACCTTCAAAGGTCACGATATTCCATTCCATAACGGCGGAACTAATACAAACCCGTTGTGACATCTTGAGGGGTTTTGTTACACTACCAGCATATATTGAACCGACGAGACACATCTGTGACCTCAATTGCACCACCACACTCAATGTCAAGCAAAGAGAACTTTTTAATAGGGGTAGAAGAAATCACCTTCCATATTTTTAACAGCGAAGCTGCTTAGCAAATCGTTCCTTCTTTACCTCGTGCCAAAAAAATTATCATGATAAACAGGTATGTGCCACAGAAATTGGGTAAATCCCAGTACACATAACTTTCACTAAAAGGAAGAATGCAAAAGTTATCCCAAGAAATGGTGTGCGTGTTACCATAGTCACACCACTGTCAAGTGATACTTTTTTGGTTATAAAAGCTAGTGTACAGTTCGCGATGCTCTGATGGAGCTGGCACGAACCACTGTTCAAGAAAAAAGTTCAAGCAAATATTGAACATCGCTACAGCCATGTTCAAGCTAAGTTCAAGGGAAAGTTAAACATCGTTACACCCAAGGTCAAGCCAAGTTAAAGCAAAAGTTCAAGCAAAAGATTTGCCTAGATAGAGCAGTAAATAAGCATGAGGTCGATCAGCATCGCCCGGTATCAAGCATTGCACGGCCTAGTGCAAGCTTTTATGTGGTCTTCGGAATTGCGAAATATTCTGGTCGAAAAAACTCGAAGGACGCTTGAGCTTCGCCTTCAAGAGTGGGACACGATAGCGCAATCCGACCCCGTTCGCATCACCTTTTCAATCTCTAGCCTCGCTTCGCTCCTCGGTAGACACCTCAAGCGTGCCGCAAGGAAAGCAACTATCCTAGAGTGCCTACTGCAAGTACAATTGTGAAATGGTCAGCAAGCCATAATTCTTCCTTTTGATACATGGCGAAGTATCCACTACGCGTCCGCAAGGCAAAAAGAGTACCTCCGCAGCTGCAATGTTTCTTGACGGTGTTGCCGATAAGGATGATTACAAAGCCGCCAGGCTTTGTAAAGGGTGGGCCTTTGAACCAACCACTCATTGTGCAATTCACATGTTTTGACGCCTGGTCCAATTCTGCGCTTCTTCCGCGCAATATTATATGCGTTTAGGAGACTGCTTGATCTACATGACATTCGTATAGAGTTTTTTTCAGGATCAAGTTGAAGCAGTGATGTGGCACTGAGATAGAGCCCATGCTTGCCACGCAGAAGGCGCGGTTTCGGTGCCTATTCGAACCAAACATGAATTTCATTTTTTTGCATCAGTTACGAATTTTCCCTCACAGACGACGTCGATTTTTCGTTCACAACCAACGGCACCATGTTCGGGATGAGTCAAGAATTACATCGCCAAGCGTAGGAGCATTCATGAATTGAGATAGCTGGAAATATTCTAAAATGTCATTCGCGTGTGTGTCGCGTAACCGGTGAACAAAACAGACCACTACCTAGAAAGTTAGGCCTAGAAAGACAGACCTAGAAAGTTAAAATCACTCGGTGAACTGACAGGGGAGTTGTTATATGGGGATTGGACGGGGCATAAAGCATTGTGCAGTTCCTCAGCGAAATTTTCTTGACAATCGGGTGGTTTATAGCATGCCTCAATAACTGCAGAGTTGCAGCTGGCGAATAGAGTGTAACGCAAACAACTTCAAGAATACTATCGGTAGCTTTAAATGTTATTTTAATGTGCTTTCTTACGGCTATTACGACACCCCGTCCTTTTTTACCCGCACGGTCTTTACGAAAAACAGTGAAAAATTTTCTCACGATTGTTCAAATCGGGATTTACCCATGTGTCCGTTGAGTTGATTTGATTTTATTGATTCATCACAATACGTATGATCGGAGGCGAAGGGAAAAGCCATTTGAATGGCTTGAGGGAGTCCTTCACCCCCGTACAAAGACAGCAGCTCAGTTACAAAAATGTTCTTCACATTGTTAACACAAAATTTGTAATAAATCATGTTGAGCAAAATATGAATTGAAGCGAACCACCCAAATATACATCCATTGTTAGTTACCCTTGTGGGGATCTGAGGCGCGCCCGAAGCCTCTGCGCGGGCATTTCGCCGTTCTGCTAGTCCCTTTCCTCTCCCGTTCTCCCGCGGCAGGGAGCCTTCATACACACACGCCTTCCGCCCGGTTTTAGGGTGGTGCCAGCCTTTGAAAGGGTACATGCCGACGCCCGCAAGTTTTGACGGGCGCCCTTGTTGCCAACTTCGTCTGCCGCCATTTTGTTTCTCTCCTCAGCCGGCTCAACGCGGTCAACGTCAGTGCCGTTAGTGTTCAGGGGGTTGCAGGTTGTATCCGCGCTCGCTGCAGGGGCGTAGCCAAGGGGGGGGGGTTGGGGGGGGGGTTCAACCCCCCCCCGAAATTTTTCAGTTTTGCTTGCGTATATATACACTCACACATACAAACGCACGCACGAACATACATAAAGTATGGTTGAACCCCCCCCCCCCCCCCCGAAAAAATTTCTGGCTACGCCCCTGGCTCGCGGCGTTAGTTATGCCGCACTGCGACGACCATGGAAACAGTGGTTACACGTGCTCTACCTGTGCAGTTCGACGAGTGGAACTTGACGCCGTGAATTCTACGTCTTCTGTGGTGCGCTCGCGCATCAACGTTCGCTTGCACTGCGTCACCGGCTGCTCGCAGCGAACAAAGCATGACAGGTTGTTGCGTTCCACAATGTTCAAACAACAGTCATCACGGAGTGATAATGTTTTGCTTCCCTGGCGAGCCCAACTGGAAAGGAACGTTGGCTGGCTCAAATCAAGCGAGACCGGTGGTTGGCGATGCCGTCATCATATGTATGCATGGTGAGTACTGTGTTTTGCAATGCTGTCTCTACCGCAGTTACACAGTGACGTAATTTGTACTCTATACGATTGCGTACTGCAAGCTGCCACGCATCGATTACATTAATTGCGATTACACAGCATCAAAAAAAAAGAAAGGAAGGGGGGCTACCGCAGGCGTGGGTGAACGCGAATCTGGACTTTCGCGTGTGCAACCGTTACGTGAACTCATACCAACCAGTGGCCTAGGCAGAAATTTTTTTCGCGGGGGGGCGGGGGGGGGGGAGGGGGCACGGGTCCGGTGTGCCACCCGCTGGCTACACAACTTGTACCAACTCGCCTGACCTCCAATCATATTTCGAGAGAAAGCTTTACCTCCGTCCAACTCTAGTTTTCACGTTGGAATACACATATACCACGGAGATATCGTGAGGCAACCGTTGGATCGAATGAAAAGATATCTGTAGCGAAACAGTCATATGTCAGCAAAAAAAAGAAAAAAAGGATCTGTTATACCGAATACGGAAGAACTTGTGTTAGGTACCGTGTTTTTCTTTCTCTTTTTTAGATGCGAAGTATCTTAAGGTCGAGCTCAATCCGGCGGTGGTGGTGGTGGTGGTGTGCGGCGTGACCACCCTCACGGCGCATGCGCATACCCTCTCCACATACCCCCTCTCCACTTCCCCTCACCATTCCCCTTCCCCTCTACCCCTCTCCCCTTTCTCCTCTCCAATCACCCTCTCCACGTTCCCTTTCCACTTTCCCTCTCCCATCCCCCTTTCCACTCTACCTCTGAAACGCGGGCTAGACATGCCGAAATTCTCGCCTGCACAACGCCGCGATGAGCTCGAGCGCATGCGCGTCCCCTCCCCTTCTCTCTCCTCTCCTACGCTGCCCCCCCCCCCCTCTCGCCCGCCTGTCGACCGCGTTCCCCGCTCGCCCTGTGAGAATTAACGGCCAGGCTAGATGGAAGACACGACGCGCGTAGCGTCCCTCTTCGCGTTCCACGACACGAGGTCGGTAGCATGCCCAACGAACGCCAAAGGAACGCGATCGTGCAAGAGCTCCGGCTTCGCATCGCCTCATGGTCCCCTTTAGCGGGAAATGGCGTAATTTTTTAAGTGCGAATGCACTTTATAAGCGACCCTGAATCCGCCGTCCCATAGCAACGGCGCGAGGAGCGGAGAGGAGCGTCTGTAGCAACGGCGCAGCGACGTCACGCCCCACGTGACTGCGCACGCTCCGCCCTCCGCTCCGTGGCTGCGCGCGCCCCGCGCATTACCTGTGGTGATGAAGGCCGGCGGCGAGACGCCGAACGAAAGCATGCGAAGCGAGCCGAGCACCCCGAAGCCGATCTGGCGCGGGAACGCGCGATGCGTGAGCGAGCGCGGGCCCTCGAATTCGATCGGCCGGACGCGCGCTTCAAGCGAGACTTCCTGGACCGCAGCTTCGGATATAGCTGCGCGGTGTGCGATCGACTGTGGTTCGACAACAACCTGAGCCCCATCTCGGGCGTGCGCAACGCCGCCAACAAGTTGAACGCGTTGCGGGTTCTTTGGAACGAGTTCGGAAGACAGATCATCATCATCAGTAAAAGTGCTTTGCACTTGAAAACGGCCAGACCTCCGCGGGTCGACTGGCGCGTGCTCTCTCGCTGCCGTCTCCTTCGCTCGGCTCTGCAGTTTAGTCGCGCGCGCCCCCTCATAGCATCACTCCGTGCTTCGCACTTCCTCATACTCCCCTTCGGGGAAATGCGGGTTTTTTGCATATTCTGCGCAAAGTCGCAAGAGAAAGCTCACCACCAAGCTTACAAACATCTACTTTTGCAGCGAACGCTGATACCGCAGCTGTGCAAACTACATGTGCCCGAGCATCTGTGAACTTCATTATTTAACGGATACCAAGGATTCTACAAAGTCGTGCTCAGAAATTAGTGTTCAAAGCTTTTCTCTACATCTGTTTCCTTTATATGTTGTATGGGATTGCAGTTTACACAACTGTCATTTCCTGCCAAGCTGTCAGCTCAATTCTGTGGTTTTTAAAAACTGATCTTCAGAAATCTTCCTCTTGGCCTGAATTGGAACTTTTTGGCGAAAGCGGGTAAATATCTTCATTTAACTGAACCAAGCCTAATGAAAATCGGTGCAACGGGTTTCAAGCTTCACATTTGTTTTCTATGTCACTGTACTCAACTCCTTGATTGGCAATGATAGCTTAGCAGGTAGGTGTTGAAGTGCTCAGTTCGAGAGTGAGAGTCCGATTCCCTGCCATATCGGCTGCATTTTGATAGGGTCCAAATGCGATAACACTTGTACACGTTCAGGAAACCCAGGTTATCGAAATTAATCCTGGACACCCCCGCTATTTCGTGCCCCATAATCGTATCGTGGGTCTGTCATGTCACACCCCACAGTTTTTTAGGCACTTCTGAAGTACAGCTTCTTGCTAAACATACATACGCCTACTCTTCACATCAGTTTCATTTTAGTGCGTGATTACAGTAAAATTCTTCTTCTTTATGTTCTTGCCAGGCAGAAGGACATGTTATCCAGTCGCTTACAAAGGCAAGTTGAAAGCTGATGACCACTATAATATACGCTATCTTTGTCGACATAGGAAAGATAATGAAAATGTGTTGTAATGCCAGCCACTGACTTGCTTGTTAATTAATTAAACTACGGCGAGGCTTCTGTTCTGTACAGTGATATTAAGCTGCATATAGAGGCTCAGAAAGTTCTCTATAGCTCGTCTTTTAAAAATGGCTTGCACTGCATGCGATAAATGGGCATGCTGATTCTTAAGTGCATCGAAATTTGCTCGTCCCACATTCATTTCACAGTCGAGTAATAGAGGTTCAGTTACTGACGAAGGGTGTGGAGACATCAGTGCTGTAGGGCTACATACCATAATGCTTAGTCGACGCAGTATGAACAGGAAGTGAATGCGTGTTGTTCCGAGTAGTAGTCGGTCATTTACGAATGGAGGTTAGTGCAAAGGTGAGTGACGGTCAACAAGCACGAGCGAGCTCTAGTGAGGGCAAGTGGATGCACGTGTGTGTGGTGTGCTAGTAAATCTGAATGGTCATGAATGAGATAAGTGGAACGAGCATTAGGGTAGGCAGTACAGTGAATGAGTGGCTATTCACAGAAAACTTGGTGGGAGGCATGTGTGTATGAAGGCTCCCTAGCTATCCACATAGGCCCGACAGGGCCTGTAAGGTTTTTTTCTAAATAAATAAATAAATAAATAAATTTGCTGGCCCCTGGGTGAGGACAACCAGGCCCTCCATGCTCTCATCGGCAAGCACTTCACACGAACCTAATCATGTTCACATATTGCTAAGTGTTTGATACCACTGCCCTCTAATGCATGGGCTTTAAGGTACAACCCTAAAGCAAAGAAATCTTGGAACGGCTCAAGGTCATTTTTCTTCTTTTAGTCACTAAATTACCAATATACGTGCAGCCTAAGCTTTTGGGACACTACCGACGCAATAATAATTACCGACTGAGTACGTTTTTCCTGAAAACTCCATTCTTACTCAGTTCTTCCTATGCTGCAGCTGCTTCGCATTAATCAGTCGCTGTCTTCACCTTGTAATAACTGAAGGTGGGGACTGCAGCTGCATTGAGCTTCATGAATAACAACAAACGCAAATGTTGTGTTTGCGTAAATCGGTCTTGCAAATACAGCTTTCAACACTGAGGTTTACATGCTCTTGGTAGCGAGACCCATGTGATGACAGCTTGCTCTGTTTGTTTCATTACATAATTAACTGTATGCAGAGTTCGGTTCAATATTGTTTATCTTGTATGTGTGAATTTTATTTAAAAACTGGCGACAAAGTATCAACTTGATTGCTGTAGACACTGCTGTAGTTCGGTGAACCTACAGTTACAAAACGTTTCGAAGGCTCTGGCTGCTGCTGTATACACGCTTACCTCAGTTTTCATAAGTGTGGTACTCTTTGATGAAAGTTTGTGGATATTTGTTTCAAATAAAATGCTGTGGGTTTCTAGGACTGTTTTGAAAATGGTCGTCTTACTATTCGAGAACTATTCGAAGAGCATTCACTTAGCGTTCGTATTCGATTCGGTTCCGAAATTCGCTATTCACACACACCTAGTATTCTGGCGTTGTAAAATGGGGAACAGAGCAGTTCTTATTTGCATATCTGGCCTATGTGCACTGCTCACGTGTTAACACGTGATCAATTCTTGAAGACGAATAACTAAGCACCTCGTACTTTTCAAGCACATTTTGAGGAGCACAGCTTTGAAAAAAAATGGAAGGACAAGAAAAAGCTGACAAGAAGCACCATTCCTACATTGTTCCCTTTTTGTCTTAAAGGAGTCCTGACACAAAAGTTTTCGCCCCGCGTTTTTTTGCTGCAATGTGTTGCTGGGGGCCCGTTAGTCATAACACGGCACATCGTTTGCTGCAGCGCGCGACAGATAATTAATTACAAGCTCCTCATTACCGACACAGCCTCAGTTTCGGTTTGACAGAGCTCCAAAAACGACAAGCCGCCGGGTGCAACTATCGCCACCTAGCGAGTGAAACGCTCGGTCACGTGAGCACACAGAACAGTGACGCATTTCCGCGCGCTCTGTCGTCGCTGGGCTCATCGTCGTCTGATGGCGACGATTTTCTTGCGGCGGGGATGGAAGGAATTTTCAACGTGGCGAATCACTTCAGGTTTGACCCGCTGGCGAGGAGCGATTCGTCGGGAAGCGCGTCAAAACAGAAATGGCGGCTACGACGTCATCATAACTTGTACCGGCTGCAACGGTTACGTAGGGGAAGTAGGGGGGTCACCTCGGGTCACCTCCGAGGGTGTCAATGCAATAGGTGCGGCCTATAATGCTGGATCGCGCTCGCGAACTTCAAAATTCATATAAAAGACCTTCCAAGTTTTATTCGCTGTCGATATTTTGCAGATGGCACACGCACGTACACGGGAATCGATCCAGCAGGCTATTTCGGCCGCGAAATTTTGTGTCAGTACCCCTTTAAGTATCGAACATACTGTATACAAGTATTGAGTATCATGGAAAGTCGCGATCTGTGATCATTGATTGGATCCACACCGGAAAGTGTGATGGTGGCGTTGTGAGACATCCAACTACCTTCATACCTAATGGCGCCATTGCTGCATAGCCTCTTTGAGCAAGATACTGCTCTTGTATTCATCAAACGAGTTACTACACAAAACATTATGACAAACAAGAGTTGAAGTTTCATTCTATAAACGAGGGAAGACGGAGGATCTTATACCTGAAAACATGTGGCATTTTACACGCACTGCTTCGTGATCATGGGCCCTTTTAAGGAAAAGCTTGGGCTTTTCTGGCCTATCTATGAGCGATGCGCAGCGCCCATAGGGGCTCCACTGAAAGCCGCGTAGCGGCGGCCGTTGGAACTGCTGGTGGGTCGCGTAGCAGACGCCTCATTTCACTGCAAGCATGACGGAAGTGCGCGCGTGCGATTTGCCGCTTGTGCGTGTCCCATATAATTACTTTTGCGGCGATAGTGCGCGCAAAGGAGCCGCGCTTTATAATAGTGGACATGTGTCCGCTGTCACAGCTGTGTGGGACGACAATGTCACCATACGCGCCAAGTGTTTGCCACAGACAAGCGTCAACATGCTTCCCTACGAAGTGGAGCCCATCGTAAGTACACCGCTTTCTTTATGACGTCCCGATCACTAATGCCTGCATGCGTTGACGCATGAACCAACGTTTTTTCTCGACACAGTAGCTTCGTTTGCGTGCCTTGTGTTTATATAGTAGATTTTGAGGGAGCGCTGTCGCATTGGCGCATGGATTTCACGGGTGCGGCAACGCGAAGGGTCAGCGTTGGTAAAACTTTGAAACCAGCACGATACGGTACGGAGAACTTTATTTAAAGATCCGGAGAAGTGCCACCCCTTAGGGTGACACCGCGGGCCGCTCACACGTGGGGACAGTTAGACCTAGCCAAACGATAAACTTGTGAAAAAAATATCTCGGCACCTTGCTCTAGTGGCGCGGGACTGAGTCACTGCGGAGCTGGTGGTCACCTAGCTTGTCATAGCAGCTTGGCTACGTATTTACTGAGTGTGTTCAGATAAGAACGTCGGTACATGTCCGTCGACCCCCTGTAATTTCGCTGAAAAAAATATATGTTTTTGTCTGGACGAATACGTTTAGCTCTTCGACAGCAATTTGTTTGGGAACAAAATTTTCGTCAGAATGAGATGCATCCGGAGACTCTACGGCGATCTGTTTGAAGCGGTTGAAGCAGTTCTGGCACAAAATGTCGGTTTCTCTGATGGATGAGGCTTCTACTGGCATGCGCTTTCTTAGTAAGGCGACATTCAAATCTTTCACACATCGAAAGTTCCGCTTATTGGCAATCTTCTTCTTATGCCTCTTTAGGTAGTGAGCGCAAAACACTCGCTCTGAGCTCCACAACGTGGCCGTCGATATCAGAGGAGTGCAATACGCGCACGTGTACTCACGTTCGTTGACCAGCAGAGGACTGCGGGGTTGTCGACGACGAATGCAAGAGAAAGCAGGCGTTATCTTATTATTACGACCTTTGGGCGTCAGCTCGCCTTTCCTTTGTGACCGCCTGGACATTGGCCGCCATTGTCGTCGGCCGCCCGAACGCTTGCTCACCGAGGATTTGCAGTGGTGGTGAGCTGCGAGCTCGGGATATTCGGCAAAAGCCTCGCCGCTGTTCTGCGACTCGTCCAAAACGCATTGCGGTCACCGGCAACGAGCTTGATTGTATGTCGTGCGCTTGAAATGCACTGGCATGGGTTGGCGGGTGTTTAGCTAGCTGGCCTTAGCTGCGCTTCGGTACTCTGTGGAAATAGGTCGGCATTACCGTTGGCTTCCTCGGTGCTCGCTCGCAAGCAGCGCGCCGCCGCTCGTGGCGGATCCGCTTTCGCTCGCTGTACTGCCGCTCGCTCGAGGCACTTGGCGCAACATGGACGCCGTTACCAGGCCCCGGAAAGTCCCAAGTTCCAGCGATCGCCGCAGATGGCGAAAAAATCAACCGAGGCGAGTTCCATCGAAATGCGCGTATAGTGGAGCTACTGACTCCTCTTTTAGCTGTCGGCCACCTTATATGGTTTCCATTTTCCCTGCTAGGGGCGCTAAACCAATCAAATTTCTCACTTTTAGAAATTGTTTTGCGCAAGCCAATGAATTTTTTAAATATGCTATTTTGCTTTGGACAAATCTAGAGTTAACTATATTTAGATTTAATTTGTATAGCTGCATTTTAATTGAAGTGTCAACGACTTCAGTGAGAAGTGAAGACAAACTGGACCGAAATCCAATTTGTATCGATCATTTCCGTGGTCGTTGGCGTTCAAATTGTTCCGCTACAACATAAATGCGGAAGCAGCTCTCGCTTTATTTCGCAGACACCGTTTGATATTTACAGCAATAGTAGCTCACCCAGTTTACCGGCGAATTTCGGCATGCCGCAGCGATTGACATTTAGGGGTAAGTTTGACGCTTTCGTAGAGTCGATCTGTCGATTCCGCACCGTAAACAGGTAAACCAGCGCGTCGTCATGCTCTTGTTCCTTGGCCCGTCAGCGTTTCTTTGATATAGGTTTTGCATCAGCTGATATATTTCTCTAATGATGAATACATGAACCACATATTGTTCTGTATCAGCTTTGCATCACCGTGTAACTTGCACAAGCCACACGTCTGGCTTCTGATTTTACTGTACCGTACTTAAAGGGATTATTTGATATCCTATAAGGTAGCGCAATAGGAAGCATAGACAATTTAAAGTGATTATGCATACAGCGGTTCTTCTAACAAGCGTGCACAAGTTTTAAAAGAGACTTTATGTCTGCGTAGGACGCGAAGAGCGGTGATTATTGATTCTGAAAAGACAGGGCGTGCAAACACGGGCACAAGAACGAAGTCATGGACACCACAAACGCCGACTAACAACTGAAGAGACGCACAACGGCTCAAAAGAAAGAAGGCACGAAACCTCATCTGCGCATGCCCATGCAACAGGCGAACCTATCAATCCGGCACGCGTGGGGGCCTACGCGAAATATAACTGTTCAGGCATTTGATATCATCTTTATGCAAGTTAATCGACGGTTGGCTCACGCATGCCCTACCACTATTCTCGATATGCCATGCCTCAATCATCAGACGCATTTCTTCATTCCTATGTCGGTACAAAACTGCGCATTCATTCAATTTTGGCATGCACTTACAATCTCGACAATGTAAAGATAGATTAGAAGGTGAGCCTCCAGTTAGTAATCTTTTATGTTCTAATAATCTCTGGTTAATGCAGCGGCCCGTCTGTCCTAGTAGAAGCGGCCGTAGCTGAAAGGGACCTTATAAACCACACTCGTACGACAATCAGTGAATTTGTTTGTGTGTTTTACGAAACAAATATCGGTTCGTTTCTTGTCTTTTACTCGTTCATTCTTCCTCTGCACAACGGCACATATCTCACCTAGGTTATTGGCAGCCGTGAAAACAACATTAACGCCGTATCTACTTTTTACTTTCTTTAGCCTGTGAGATACGGAAGTAATGTACGGCACGTTTCTTCCTATCGCTTTCTGCAACCATGCTCGGACTTAATGGATTTTTTTTAAACGCTCAGCGACAGTGGCCACTGCATCCCGGGGATAACTTACATCTAAAGGATGCGTAAGCTGTGCGTTAAAGGTAGCACTCATTTTGTGCTCACACGATTTGGTGAGGGCAGACTTAAGGCAAGACATGGCGATACCGTTTTTTACAACCTTCGAGTGCTTCGACGAAAATTTAATAGCGGCTTTGAAGATCTAGGAGCATACTGCCAGCACATTAACCTCAAACCAATAGACGTTTTAAGTTTGCCGCGTACAATAACTAGACTAGTTCCTGAAGAAGAGCGCTCCCACTGCATTTCAGACTGCGTTGCTAGTATCAAGGGATCTAATATGCATCTCAAGTGTCCTGATCCTATCCGGCCTTTGGTTCATTATTGCGTGGAGAAGAAACTCGGGCCATAATTTCAGATAAGGAAGGGTATTTTGTAATTATTCCGGACAGTATGTCCTAGGAAACAGCATTAACAACCATAACAAAGAATTTTAGGACGGTAAAACATAAACCATCAGTAGTTAGGCAACGTGGTGTCGACCTTTCGTTACGACATAGTCTTGAGAGAATAGGTTGTAATGTCAAGAAGGCTAAATCACTTACTTTAGAATTGTTTTTTTCAGGAAAAACACATAAGAACGAGATTCCATTTCGAGCAATTGTTTCAGATAAAGGCACCTGGCAAGTCGCTGTATCTAGTTATTTGCAGAACTGCTTAACTTCGTTGAATTTTACAGACCATTTTCGTATGCGTAATTCTCAGGCGCTAGTTCAGCTTCTGTCAGAGGAGAACCCCAGCTGTTGTAAAGCTTTTAGTATGGATATTGAAGACCTTCATTATTCCTTGCCGCATGAAGACTTGTTAAAATGTGTCAATAAATGTATTATCGAACAAGGGCACGAGAGGGTTTGCACCGATAAATGTGGTGTTTCTACCGGGGCTTTTCTGGAAATTCTTTCCATGTATTTAAAGTCCACGCTGCTAGGTTGGAAGGAAGCCGTTTATGTGCAGAAATCAGGGATATGTATTGGTTCTAAAGTTGCTCCTGTTCTTAGTGATTTATACCTTAGTAAGATTGACAATCTTTTGGAAGGCGCCTTAGGTAATTCGGTTATTAAGGTTTTCCCTTATGTGGACGATTACTTGATTTTTTGTAGTGGTAAGGACTTTGAAAAGGTGGTAACCTCAGTGAGCGAGAAATTTCAATTAAATGGAGGAGGGATGAACTTTACTAAAGAGTTGTCTCAGAATAACTGAGTACGATTTCTAGACATTTCCTTAACGCTCCAAAAAACCACGTGTGCTGGCAGTATGCTCCTAGATCTTCAAAACCGCTATCAAACTTTTCGTCGAAGAACTCGAAGGTTGTAAAAAACGGTATCGCCATGTCTTGCCTTACGTCAGCCCTCACCAAGTCGTGTGAGCACAAAATGAGTGATAGCTTTTACGCACAGGTTACACGTCTTTTAGATGTAGGGTATCCTTTTGATGCAGTGGCCACGGTCGCTGAACGTTTAAAGAAATCCATTATGTTAAGTCCGAGCATGGTTGGAGAAAGCGATAGGAAGAAACGCGTCGTAGGTATACCGTACATTCATTGCGTATCTCACAGGCTAAAGAAAGTAGGAAGTAGATACGGCGTTCACGTTGTTTTCACAGCTGCCAATAAGCTAGGTAAGATATCTGCCGCTGTGCAGAGGAAGAATGAGCGAGTAAAATACAAGAAGCGAACCGATCTTTGTTTCGTAAAACACACACACAAATTCACTGATTGCCGTACGAGTGTGGTGTATAAGGTCCCTTTCAGCTGCGGCCGCTTCAACGTAGGACAGACGGGCCGCTGCATTAACCAGAGATATTAGAACATAAGAGATGACTAACTGGAGGCTCACCTTCTAATCTATCTTTACATTGTCGAGATTGTAAGTACATGCCAAAATTGAATGAATGCGCAGTTTTGCACCGACATAGGAATGAAGAGACGCGGCTGATTGAGGCATGACATATCGAGAATAGTGGTAGCGCATGCGTGAGCCAACCGTCGATTAACTTGCAGAAAGTTGAAATCAAATGCCTTAACAGGTATCTTTCGCGTAGGCCCCCACGCGTGCCGGAGTGATAGTGTCGCCTATTGCATGGGCATGCGCAGGTAAGTTTTCGTGTCTTCTTGCTTTTCCGCCGTTGTGCATCTATTCAGTTGTTAGTCGGCGTTTGTGATGTCCTGACTTCTTTCTTGTGTCCGTGTTTGCAGGGCCTGTCTTTTCAGAATGAATACTTACCAACTAGCTCAGCTCTCTGCTATTCTAAGGTGATTATTGAACGTAAAGGTAATCGCATTAGGTGAAATAGAACGTTGAAATGCTATGGGGTTCTTAATGAATGATTACATTGTTTTACCCATTAAGATTATTATCGGCAGTTCATAAAAATCAAAGGGGCCTAAAGTTAATGGAGTCTCTGGGGGTCTCATACCGTCCGCCGATATTGAGATCTGCGACCATCTCACCAGAATTTAGAGGTATGTGTGTGTCGGGACCGACGAGATGGTTCAGAAATTCTTATCTTTTTCCTTGGTGTCACGATTCTTATAAAATCTAAATTTTTCTACAAGTTTTCCCTGATGAGTATTTTGTACCTTCCACTCTGTAACGGCCGTGGTTTCGCGAATAATATTACATATGTTACAAGTGTAGAAGCTTCGTTTTGCTCTGAGCTGTTATACGTTAGTCTACCGTCCCCGCTGCAACGCTTCTTCAAAACGTCATGAGAGGGTACTGATAGTACTAATGATACAAAATTCACTAATAGTTTTTGGTCTGTGGACCTGGCTGTCTCTAGAAGAGCCGCTTTAGTAAGGCTACCAGAGTTGGGTCCAATAAAAAACGCAATAAAAATACAGTCAGGTCATTATACCTACATGGTTAGGTAACGCACTTTGGACGGGGACAAAAAAAATCAGGAAGGACACGACACTCGCTACAATCGCAACTGAATTTTATATCAGGAAACATACTTCAATATATATGCACCCAAGCACTTCGGAGCGACACAGAAATCAACCAAACCTCGATATCACCTGATCAAAGACAAAATTTTGCACACTCCTGTGAAAGGATAATTTATGCACGTGTGAAGATAAACCGACAGTCCATGTATTCTTACCTAGGACAAAACTATCTGCGCACACTCAAGCGATACAAAAAGCAAAAGTTAACGAAACACGTGCAGCTTCTACACTTAAAAGGGCCCTGTACCCATATTTTACCCTCCGATTTTTACATCAAACGCGTTCCTTGTATCGTCCTGAGATGAATGCAAACAGAATCTTGGAGATAGACGCACGGAAACGGAAGTTATTGAACTTACAAATTCAAAATAAAAGCAGACGACAGAAATTGGCGTACTCTTTCGTATTTCACTCGCCCAGTGACGTGTCACTGGAGTTTTGTCTGCTTCCAATCAAAACGCGACTTACATTTTGCCGTACCGGAACCCCGCAGCACATGGTGGCCTTCTAGTCGCAAGCGAGCGCCGCTCCTTTTGACGGCTTCTGTGCCGCACAAGTTAGCAGATGACTGTATCAATGTATGCTGACATGAGAGGGAAGAACGGTAGGCCGGTAGGCGGGAGGACGTTCGAACGTTTAAGAAACGATGAGCTCCTCCGAACTGCGTCGGGGTACAGCCGCCGTCGCTTCATACCACGTGGAGTTTCGGAGCCGACACGTGTGAAGGCGCGCTCGTCGAAATTCAGCTTGCATACCTGGCGTGCCAGGGTACTTCCACTGCTTCCACAGCCAAGCGCCTCCAACCACATTTTCCGTCGATCATCGGCCGTGGGAAAAGAACGAAACGAGAGTCCCCCAGTTTCGCTGCTGCTTGCGCAGCCGGTTACCGCGCACTTATATCGAACCATGAGGAACGTGCACACAATCAAGTTTACTCAACACAATGCTGGCATGTGACAAATGCCAAAGACGACACCAGCAGTTGATGGTAGGTACGCAAACACACCTAGACACAACGAGCACATGGAAGATCTGTGTAAGGCAGAAATGCAAAGCACATTGTATTGATGAAGGCTGCGCCGGCTGCGCCTTGAGTAGGCCGTTCGGCAGCGCCCTCTGTGTCGCAGTTTCTGATAAGTTAAAATCGATGCACAAAATGGTGTCCTTTTCGCAGCTGTAACGAGCATTAAACACATTAAAATGAGTAAATTCCATATACTGAGTGTGTCACAAGCGTGTACTATATATTATTTATTTCCCACCAATCAAAACGAACAGCATAAGTCACGCACGCTACCTCACTTCCTGTAACAGAAATTGTCGTTGTACGATGCTGCAATCAGCGCGGAAACCCATTTCGGAAGCAAATTAAAATATCGAACGCTTCGTTCTCGCCGCTTTCGTTGGTGCCACAGCAGTCATCAAGACCCATAGAAAGCAAACGGCCGATAAAAACAACGTGCGTAATTGAGGGTGCAGGGCCCCTTAAAAAAAACCATGCACAATCTAGGGTTACTGCAAGACGTTCAACAAGAAATCTATACTCGCTTAAAACGGAAATGGGAGCACGAACGTGGGCGTAACAGAAGCAACCCTAAAACTTAAGGCCCTTCCAGGAAGGTGGCTTCCCGATTACATAATGGAACGAATGGTTGACTAATACAGCAGTCTTTTCTTTCGTTAATGTGAAACGCTTCAACTATTTCCCTGGTTACATGGACTGTCGGTTTATCTTCACACGTGCATAAATTATGCTTTCACAGGAGTGTGCAAAATTTTGTCTTTGATCATGTGATATTGAAGGTTGGTTCATTTCTGCGTCGCTCGGGGGTGCTTGGGTTCATATTGATGTCCTGCCCTACATCACGTTTGCTTACAACACCGCTGTTCAAGAAACTACTGGGTTCACACCGTTCCGGTTGCTTCACGGCAGGGAGGCCATAACAATGCTCGATGCCATGCTCCTACCCGACAGGTACGACATTAGTGTCGATACGAACGAATTCATCCGACTCGCGGACGCAGCTCGCAAGCTCGCATTTGAGCGGATCAATAACCAGCAACGCATCGACTCCCAGCGGTACAATGCTCGTCATCGCGAAGTTATTTACCAACCGGGTGATCAAGTATGGCTGTGGATCCCCATTCGCCAACGGGGCCGGTCGGAAAAGTTATTGCACCGCTACTTTGGCCCCTATAGAGTTCTCCGTCGCATCAGCGAAGTGAACTACGAAGTTGTTCTTGAAGAGACAGCTCATCGATCCCGTCGTTCCAAGCAGACAGACATCGTCCATGTTTCAAGGATGAAACCATTTTATCAACGTTGACTATTCGTCAAACTCTCTTGTGTAACCTTGTGAGCACTTCGCTACCGTTACGTCGTGTGTCCTGGTGATTGTGTGTGTGTGTGTGTGTGTGTGTGTTTTTTTTGTTTCTCGTAATCTTGATGTGGCATCGGGACGATGCTCTCCGAAAGGGGGGGCAATGCCACGAGTAAAGATCGCCTAGCACTGTTCTTGGCAGGCTTGTATGTGCCGCTGTCGAAAAGATGATGAGGACGAGTTCGTGAAAAAGACGATGAGGTCGTTGTGCCAGTGATCGGACCAGCCTGACGTCCTGCTGTACTGCTAGTTACAGGTTCCCGTTACAGTATCACGTGACAATATATATTGAAGTGTTTTTCCTGAAATAAAATTCAGTTGCCAGTGTAGCGAGTGTCGTGTCCTTCCTGTTTCTTTTGTCCCCGTTGAAAGTGCGCTACCTAACCATATAGGTATAATGATCAGTCACCAACTAGCCCAGCTATCCACCTTATTGATACAGTCAGGTGCAGAATACGCTGACGTGTTCTGCAAATCGAGCACACATACACAGAACTTTCCACAACATATGTTACACCATACTGTTAAGCAGCGCGGCACAGTCTTGCTTACTATGACCATGAAAGGTCAAGAATTATTTGTAATTATTTCCAAAGAAAGTGCCGACTTAGCGAACTGAATGTAGTATTTTCTCTTCTCCGCGGCTGAAAGTTATTTCTGTAGCAAGATTTTCTCACGGGGGAAGAAATCCTGGAGGAATCTGCTCAGCGGGTACCAAAAGAAAGCCACAAATAAAGAAACTGGCGTTCTATTGCAGGAGGGAGTAAAACTATTTTGGCGCCCCTCTATCGAAGCGAGAAGCAATCTCTTGGGAACGAATACGTTTACAGCGGTCCTGAAGACATCTAAAGCGGTCGAAAAAATTTCTCCACGACCGGTGAGCATTGCCGAGCAAGAAAGATTGCCCCGGGCGTCTTCACTGAGACTTCGAGCAAAGCAACGACCCGCTTGTGATAGCGCTGTGAAAGAAGGCGTCGTGAATATTTTATTGCTAGAAGAGATCGAAGAAGCCCTCTCGCCCAGGCACTTTCAGCTTCACGTGTTGATTCAGGGTGCAGGGAGCCGAGAAGAATAAGAGAAACCTAAGACGTGACACCGGAAAGGTTCGACTCGGCGAAACTAGGCGTTTCGCTTTACTCTCTGATTATTTTGTCCCGAAAAGAGGCGAATGAACGTTTTTTTTTTGTGTGCGAAGAATGTCTTGAACCATTTGCGTTTCACACCCTTTTCGCGTATTCCGTTCAGACCACTAATGGGCCCCCTACCACTTGCAAGTGCCCTGGGGCACGGTTTAAATTTCAATCCTAAGAAGTGTTAGTTATTGGGCCGTCTTCTTCGCTGTCTTGTTCGCTATCCAGTAAAGCCGATAAACATCCTCGAGTAAAACTAGCTGTGTGAACTTAGGTTCGAATGCGCGACAGTTCGTTTGCACTGGCGCACTCCTACTACTCGAAACGATATTGTGTCACGAAAGAGCAGGATTATATATCTAACAACCTTTTCCACCTTGGCCACAATAAAAAAAAGTGTTTTGCAAAAGTTCTTTTGCTTTCAGGTCAGGTGCTGTTTTTTTTAAATACAAGTTATATTGCGCGAACATTGGTCATGCTCTTTTGCATTACTGTACGTGCCATGTTCCGATAGTTGACATACCAGAAGCATGACATGATTATGAGGCGCACCATAGTGGGGGACTCTACATTAATTTTGACCGCTTGGGATGCACTAGCAAACACCTCAATCTCAGCACACAGGTGTTCGAGCATATCAACCCACTCAAAATGAGGCTGCCGCGGCCGGAAATCGAGACCACTGCCGCCGTCTTAGCAGCGCAACACGTTACCTGCTAACCTGCCCCGGCGGGTCAATTATGGGTGATATAGAAGTGTTAGAGATAAGTGAAACTCACCATATCGACATGTTTGCACAACGCAAATTGAAGAAAAACAGAGGCGAGGAGACATCACAACACCTGTGTTGTGTCCTGTCCTCTGTTTTCGTTCAATTTGTGCTGCGTAAACATGTCGATATTGAGTCACCAACTAGCCCAAGCTAACATTCTATCAACAAACTCACTGCACGTTTGTTTTACACCAGAGTCACTAGTATTTTCTGTCGATTTCTCTTTCAATTACAAGCGGACACAGCTACAACCCATTCGTGTGGATTATAAACTACATGAGGGTGCTGCTAGCGTAGGAGCCCAGTCCTTAAAAACATATCATTGGCCGGCAATTCCAAGAGGTGACACGTAATTCGGCGCTACGCGTCTTTACCTGCCATTTCGCTCTTCTCTTCATAATTCTAAATTTGCGCAGAGATGTCGTAAGCTGCACGTCCATGGTATTTGTGAGAGGTACTAAATTTGAATGAGATACATATAGTATCTCAGACTCATTTCCTCGTCATGTAGACTATCGCATGCTCTCAGCCAGCGCTTTCTTGTGTTGTGTTTCTGTTTCTTTTTTGTTTAAAAGACATTATTTTTCATGAGTCCTTCGTACTCTATATTTTTTCCCCGGGCGTCGCAGTATCACTTTCACTGCTTGTTTGAACCTGCAACGTGTTCGGAGCTCTTCATGGTTTTAAGGAACTTAAGTCTTGACAAGCTAACAAGAGACAAATAATGCGACGAAATCTACACTCATTGTATTTTCGCTGCTACAACGCACAACCCTGATATACCTTTTAGGACTACTTTTAGTGAAAGCAACACTCGGAAACTTATGTTAGTCGGTACCTGTCACAGGTACGTATTACCTTAAAGCTAGACGACATTTTTAGGACGAGTAACCATCCCGTTTAAAAAGGCTGCTTGTGTTTCGGTGGAAGATTTCTTGACGCTCTTAAAGCTTTACCCTAGGAGTACTTTCATACTTTTTGCAAAGGTCTGTACCTGGAAAAACGCGGTATATGCATTGGCTCATGCCTTGCTCCGGTTTTATGCGATAAGTTTTTAGCCGCTGTTGAACTCAAGCTTGCTGATGTTTTAGATGTGAAGCATCTTTTGCTCAGGGCTGTGTCCGGTGGCGGTGGTGGCGTCTTCGCTCCACTGCGCATGCGCCTACTCTCTCTCCCGCTCTCCTCCTTTGCGCAGGTGTTCGGCCGCCTTCTCTCCCCTCCTCCCCGAGCTGCACCCGCGGCGCAGCCTCTCCTCCCACGTGATGCAGCCGCGCCGCAGCTAAATACAGCCTGTAACCCACCCTCTCCTCTCCCTCCCCCATTTTATGTGTATATACGCGCGTGCGCTTGGTCGGCTTTCGTCATTCTCGCTTCGCTCCCATTCACATGACTTCTACCGCCAACCTCGGGGCCACTCGTTCACTCGGCGCTAACAGAAAGCAACACACAAACACAACGTAATGATAGCACAAACACTAAATACAAACCTCACACATTAAAAACGCCGAGTGAACGTAACGGAAACTTGGTGTGCGCCCCCAATGCTGCTTCGCATCCCCTCATGGTTCCCTTGAGTGGTAAATGGTGTAATTTTTTAAAGAGGATGATAGCCTGTACATTTTAAAAGTTTTTAGATACGTAGACGATTTTTTAGCTGTTTTTAATCTGAATGGTTCCATGATACACTGCGATGATATTTTAATGCTTTTTAGACAGCATGGAAGGGGGTTTTCCGTGTTCTGCCTGGAATCGACCCTAAAGTAATCGTGCGATAACGCGATGCGGCTTGCTTTTGCTAATCAGGTGCATCGGCTCAAAAGGGCACGTTTCCCTGGTACGTTATTGACGTCAGTGGCGCAGACCTTCCTGCATAAGATCAAAGGCAAGAAGAAACCAGGGACAGTTGGTACGCAGACGATGACGGCAAGACCCGCAGTGGTGCCATATATTATATATATATGGCACCACTATAAATAATATTCACAAGTAATAAACATTCACAAGGTTAGCCACAATAATAAATAAATAAATATTTACAATGGGACGGGGCAAATGTTCATCCCCTCTTCCCCCCGCCTCGCCCGATGGAAACTGCCGGGTTTTATTAAGTTTATTCATTATTTCATTCACAAGGTTAGCCACAACGTCAGGAAGGTCCATTCTGAAAAGACAGGGCGTGCAAACACGGACACAAAAAAGAAGTCACGACCCCACAAACTCCGACTAACAACTGAAGGGGCGGACAACGGCGTAAAAGGAAGAAGGCACGAAAACTTATCTGTGTATGCTCATGCAATAGGCGAACCTATCCATCCGGCACGCGTTGGAGACTACGTGGAAGATAACTGTTAAGGCATTTGATTCCATCTTTATGCAAGTTAATCGACGGTTGGCTCACGCATGCGCTACCACTATTCTCGATATGCCGTGCTTCATTCATCAGGCGCGTTTCTTCATTTCTATGACGGTACAACACTGCGCATTCATCGAATTTCGGCGTGCACTTACAATCTCGACAATGTAAAGATAAATTAGAAAATGAGCCTCCGGTAAACAATCTCCTATGTTCCAATAATCTCTGGTTAACGCACCGGTTCTCTTTCTTACGTAGAAGGGGCCGCAGCTGAAGGGTACCTTATACACCACACTAGTTCGGCAATCAGTGAATTTATTGTTGTGTTTTACGAAACAAATATCGGTCCGCTTCTTGACTTTTACACGCTCATTCTTCCCCTGCACAGCGGTACAAATCTTACCTAGCTTATTGGCAGCCGTGAAAACAACATTAACGCTGTATCTACTTCCTACTTTTTTTAGCCTGTGAGATAAACGTACGGTATAGATACGACACGTTTCTTCCTATCGCTTTCTGCAACCATGCTCAGACTTAATATAATGGACTGTAAACATTCAGCGACAGTGGCCACTGCATCGCGAGGATAACCTACATCTAAAAGACGCGTAACCTGTGCGTTAAAGCTATAACTGATTTTGTGCTCACACCACTTGATAAGGGCAGCACAGGGGCGTAGCCAGGGGGGGTGGGGGGGTTCAAACGCCCGACCAAAATATTTAAGTTTTGCTTGCGTATATATACACGCGCACATACAAACGCACGCACGAACATACATAAAGTATGGTTGAAACCCACCCCCCCCCCCCCGCAAAAAATTTCTGGCTACGCCCCTGGGGCAGACTTAAAAGGGCCCTCCAACACTTTTGAAGCACCTATTTTTCGTTTGTGTTTTGCGTAGACCGATGGCTGGGGATAATTTTAGCATAGGTCTAAGCACCGATATCAAATTATTTAGTATTTTAATCATGCACTAAAGTCACCACATCGCTGCCGACCGCATCGGTGCATAGTGGCGCTCGCCAGTACTATGTGGGCGGAAATGACGAAGATTGGCGCAGCCTATCAGAGGTCGAATGTAACGTTAGAAGCAATCGTGGCGTAGCATCAAAATCTGGATTATTACTGAGCTTAATTTTTCTTTTCCGAGCTTTTCATTGGTCCTCAAACAGACACCATTGCAAAAACGATCACTACAGCCACCACTATACAAAGCGGCTTCCATCTCGCCGTCCGGGGGTCGGCTTCTAGGCGGCGACGGCGATGCCGTACGGTCGTCGTCAACACCTCTCGCTGGTGTCGAATGCGAGTCCGAGGAGTTTGATTGCTGCCTTGGAGTGTCGTTGTAAGGAACGACGCGCAAAGCCTCGCTTCGAAGCAAAAGCGCCTTCTTTTTTCGCCTTTTTCGCGGCGCCCCTTGCATTTGCTCTCCCCTAGCGGAAATGTCGCGAAACGTCTCATCATCTCGGAGGCTTTGCTTCTGGCAATACCGGTTGTCCCGGCCCCTACGATACCCCTACACTCTAAGCCGCAAAGGACGAAAAAGGGTCTGTGGTTCGTCCTTTTTGGGGGGTAACTGCACTGCCACAACCATTACTCCCTAAAGGATGAACGATTCGTCCTTTAGGGAGTAACTGCCAGGGGACGAACTGTTAGTCCTCAGTTGTTTTGAGGGACGAAATGTCGGGGTGGAAAAGTTACCCCTTTAGGGAGTAACTGATTTATTGCATGGTAGCTGCGTAGGGACGAACTGTTACCCCTGATGGGACTAACAGTTGCTCCTTCTGGATAAAAAAAAAATCAATTTATTACAGTTTCTGGTTGAATTAACGAGAATTTGGGGGTTGATACACGCATTTGACGACATACACAATTAATATACAGAAATAAATTCAGAAGTAAACTACAGAAAATTCACAACAAACACACAGGATTCGAACTCGTGACCATTGAATCAGCAGTCGCGTACGCTAACCACTATACCACATGCCAGTACGCAGCAGAGTGAATATTGCCGGGGCTATATATGTACAGGCACCGTCTGGAAGCTGCGCGTTCTGCCATGTTAGTCAAAGTAGCAAGATTCCTTATATTAGACTTCAGCCTTCAGTGTTTCGCAAGCAACCATTCGGTGATCACGTTCATGAAATTGTAAAATGCGTTGGATTGGTTTTTCTGCGCGCGTGTTTCGAGCGAATTTGGGCGCTTGATGAATGTATGTATATATAAACGGTCTCATGTACGCTCCCGTCGACGTGCCAAGTTTGCTCGCTTCTCACTGTACAGAACACGGTTGGTTATATCGCTCAGTGAAAATGTCTGTTTAATGACAAAAAAACGAAAACGTCTAAAGAAACAACCAAGTTTATTCAACGACTCGTGTCAATTCTGCAGCATCGTGTGTACACATAAATTGAACAACTTTGTTGAATGCAGAAGATAGGATGGCTTCTCTGCATTATAGAAGAGACAATGAAAAGTGCAATGTTTTATCCGAATGGATGCTGTCCAGCCGACGTCAGGAAGTGCAACAGCACCATCGACAGCTGCTGAGAGCGTGTTCATAGCAGCAAGATGTTGAAGACGTTCCTCAGGAGGCGCAACGCTCTCATTCATCGATTTCCTGAAAAAGTAATTGCAGAAGCATTAATATTTCCGGCAGAACTGTTCGTGCACTTGCAGTTACGTCACAAGGCGTCTGTTAGAAATGCTGCATGCGTAAAAATTAGACGAAAACTGCTCTTTCACAAAACCTGTCATGTAGTGCAATGGAACAGTTCAGAATGTGTTATGAAGTTCGAAAAACCCGTCCTCGAGTTTAACGTTTCACGCTTTCACAGCGACACGCTAGTGGGCCCACTTATTTATCAATGAAGCTTGCTCTTCATTTGAGAGATATAAAAATAAATGATTCCTAGCATCGCTACAAACGAGCGAAATCGCCGATGCCGTCGCCGACTGCCCGTGTTAGCGGTGCTAAGCCTCTAGCTAGACATACTATTTTAACAGCCAATCTTCCCAAATGACTTGTTTACATTGCTATAGAAGTTTTGTGCGGAGTTTACGTGAATTTTCTTTTAAAAAGTCGCGAATATTTCTGATAAACAACGCTTATTTGGGCAGCACTGAAAACAAAGCTATTTTTGAACAGCTGTACTTGCTACAGCTAATGTTGAGCCTTCACCGAGGTTACCATGTTTCGATGGCCCAACCATCATGCTTGTAATTCTATAGCAGGCGGGGCGCACTCGCGACGCTGTATCGCGCGAGCTCATCAATCATGCGTGTTTTGTTCGCGCAGAACGTGAATGTTAAACAAGCGGTGATCGTTACATATCAACTGCACACAGGTAAAATCACGCGGAGTGATGGCAGCCTTGTTTACACTCACCTCTCAAGCGATGTCCCAGTCGGCGCGTAGCATTTCGATAGGGTAGTACTTCATTCCAGTAGCAGATCACGTTTACCACAACGCGAAGATGATTCAGTGCACCACAAGTGACAGCAATCGCAACCACGAAACGAGAACACATCCACAACACACCGCAAAACCGCCGAGTCCTATAGCTTGCCGTGCATACGACGAGAACACCACGCCGCGCATTGATACAGCTTGGGCGCGAGCACATTTTTTTTTGTGTGTGTGTGAAAGCTTTTTCACATTTGTTTATTATTATGCCATATGAACGATATTACTTTACTTCTGCCGCAGTCGCCGTAGTTGACAAGACCTTTTACACTTAAATAAACTGTTAACAGTTCATTTCTTTAGCGGACTCTTTGAGTACGCGCATGCTGACTATTCGTTCGAGGTCGCCACTGCGCCGGAAAGTTCCATGGGAGTAAACGTTGCTCCCTGTGGTCTAACAGTTCCTCCCTCACTTTGCACACGGCACCCTCGTCCTGCAGTTAATCCCTGCGGGACGAACTACCGGTTCCGGGGACGAAATGCAGCACTTACTCCCATTTCGCACCTTTGCGGCTTAGAGTGTACCAAAACGGCAGAGGGCAGCACAGGAAAATGAAAGAGGCGGATTCTGTCAAGTCTGGGAAACTCATTTCTACCAGCCTCACCCAGCTGTTCGACCGTGTAAACAAAACGGCGTGGTCAGGCACCACGCTGCTTGTTGCTATGGCAACAGCGTCATCAATACATTCGACTGAACAGAGAACAATGGTGTGCGAGCTTCCCCAACGTAAGAGCTTTCAAGCCATTTCACGGGAGCTCCATCCGACGTCACAGCAGAGAGTGAAATGTGGTCACGTGACCCCGCAAAAATTGAGTTGAGGGTAGACATTTTTTTCTTGTATTTTGAATTTTCTAAATTGAATAACTTCGTATGCGTGCCGCTATCGCTGCCGTTCTTGCTGCACTAGTTTGTCCGTACTTCAGTCTACGCAATCCACGAGTAAAAAATGGGGGGTTGAGGAGTGTTAGAGGGCCCCTTTAAGGCAAGACATGGCGATACCGTTTTTTACAACTTTGAAGTGCTTCGACGAAAAATTTAACAGCGGCTTCGAAGATCTAGGAGAATACTGCCAGCACACGTAGCTTTTCAGAAGCGTTAAGGAAATGTCTGGAAATTGCATTCCACTATTCTGCGGCAACTCTTTAGTGAAGTTCAGCCCTCTTCCATTTAATTCAAATTTTTCGCTTACTGAGGTTGCCACGGTCTCAAAGTCTTCACCGCGACAAAAAATCCAGTAATCGTCCACATAACGATAAACCATAATAGCAGAATTACCTAAGGCATCTTCCAAAAGTTTGTCAGTCTTGCTAAGGCATAAATCACTAAGAACCTGATCAACATTAGAACCAATATATATCCCTGATTTCTGCACATAAACGCCTTCCTTCCAACCTAACAGCGTCGACTTTCAATACACGGAAAGAATTTCTAGAAAAGCCCCTGTCGAGAACGCGGTAGGCAGGTATGGTGTACCACTCGCCTCCTCAGCACCGGTTAAGTTGGGTCAGTTGTGCCCCGTACCTATGGTGACGGGACAAGATCGCAAGACGGTACTGCGTATACCGGATGTAACACACGAGTGGTGTACGAGATCTCCTGATATGTGGCAAGTCTTGGACAGACTGCTGGGCGCTGTGTTAATATACGAACCAGGCAACATCAGCTAAATTTCAACAAAGAATACAAATACGTACATTTGCCTGTGCGCTGCAAAGCTTGCAATTGTGAACCGCGATTTGATAACGTGAAGGTTCTTGGTAGGAGCAATTGAACAAACGGCTCGTGTATCTTTCGCAGCGTTTTACATTGAGAAGATGGGTGAAGTGTGTATTAACATTAACGAACCGTCGTTACAACTGCACTTTTCAGCGACGAGATTTCTTGAGCGTTGGTTGCCCTGTTACGTATGTTTTTAGTTTTAGGCACAGGCGTTGTATTTCAGCATATATTTTTTGTGTCTTGTACAAATAAATTTAGTTATAAGCGCCGCCAGTGTCGTCGTCCTCGTCTTCTTTTGTGTGCATCTTTTTAGCGGAAAACTATGGCTTTTTATGGTCTTGACAGACAAACCGTCTGGCCTTATAGCATCAGTCGCAACAATTCATCTAAAGAACGGAACCTGAGACGCACCAAAAAAATTTCAGACTTCCCGTAAGTCCGAGAGAAGCTCAATGCGATATTGTGTCGTGGGAAAAGCTCGCCGGAGCCACTAAGCTTGTAATATGGGGGTGTAATCATTCGCGATCAGCAAGGAATCCATGACGTGAACATTCGGACAGGAGAGTCGTCGCGATAAATATTAGTGGTCACGAGCATACCGGCAGGGGCGGATAACTCATGGAAGACACAGGCACTCTCTCACAGGCAAAAAATGCGGTGGCCGTGACCGTTCAACTTTAAATCCGCAACATCGTTTTTTTTTTTCCTTTTCTGCGCGGCTTATCTCTTGATGACGGTGGTTTGCTCGCCTTATGCTCTCACCGCAAGTTTGCGTTGAGGGTACCAAGGTCACTTCACCCACTGCAGCGGTCGCGTTTGCGAAAGGAGCGCGCTGGTCTCACAAAAAAATTGGCCGCGTATCTGCGTGCTTCGCTGCAAATGTCGTCGAAAGACGATAGTCGTCTGCCAGCCACTACATGAGTCCTCCTCCTCTATGTTGATTTGCTGCATCTGGCTCATAGGGTCGCATTTGCAGTGCAGCCCCAAAAACACTAGCTTTTTCCACGCAGCCTAAGAAACACTAAGATATTTAGAATTAAGTATCTATGTATTTTTTAGTAAAGGAACACACTACCTAGTACTTATGTACTGATGTTGCTCCTCAGATATGCGTAACATTCGCTTTTTGATCGACAATGTTAACTAGTATGAACGGCGGTACCAGTTCAAGATGGCTGGATGTTTCGCAGATGGTTAAACTTTGCGCGAGTGGCTGAATCGGGCGACAGATAGACAAACAAAAAGACAGAGAGATAGACAGACCAAAATTTCTGGGCTTAAATTCCCCAAGGAAGATTATCGTCTTTAATAAGTTACAACTGTGACAGTTCACGCTCATCCTGTGTATGTTGGTTCTGTGCGTCCTTTCTGCTTGAGCAGTGAGTTGCAAGTTCTGAGCTGCTTGCCGTTCTTCGCGTGACATTACAATTTGTTGTTATAGCATTATTCTTTCGAAGTTGGGGTGAAAAAATGCCCAACAAACGTCAACTACGTCTGTAAAGACACGCTTCACTTTCGTGTTATATCAATTCCTATAACAGAGGGGTCAGCCATGTTTTTTGTTCGCCGTTCGGGAGATACCGCTTCCTCCGCTTGCCTTTCGGCATTTATTCCGCGCCGCAAGTTTTTCAGTAAAGCATGAGTCAAGCATTTGACGGCCTAACGGGTGTACTGGTGTATGTACTTACACTGACGACATCTTAGTATGGGGTTCTAGCAAGCAAGAACACGGTGAGCGGTTAATAGCAGTGCTGAAAGCTGCCGAGAAAGCCGGATTGACTTTCAACGCGCAAAGATGCAGGTTTGGGGTGGAAGAAGTGAAGTTGCTCGGTGATGTCATCGGCCCAACGGGTGTATCGCCTGACCGAAAGCTAATCAAAAGCTTGGCTACAATGCCGACACCAACCTCTAAGAACGACGTTCAGCACATGCTGGGAGTGATTAACTAATTCGGAAAATTCGTGCCGCGACTGTCCGAGCGAAGGACCCTTTTACGCGAGCTTATCAAGTCTCGTTCAGAGTTTCAGTGGACAGCGAACCCTGCGCAGGAGTGAAAAAAATTAACGCAAGATTCGACCACCACCCCACTGCTTGCAATCTTAAACCCAAGAGGGAAACTAAGATAAGCTGCGACGCATCGAGGGACGGCGTCGGTGCAGCGTTATTGCACAGCTATAATGTGGAATGGCGGCTTGTAGCGTTTGCATCTCGGGTCTTAACCCATTCGGAAATAAACTATGCGCAAATTGAAAAAGAAGCCCTCGGGATATGTTTTGGCTGTGAAAGGTTTCACGAGTTCGTGTACGGAGCTAGGGTGCGAATCGAAACGGACCACAAGCCGCTGCACTGTAAACCACATTACACCCGTATGGGTGTAAGTTGGTGTCTATACCTCACACCCCTACACCCCAAGAAATAGGTGTACCAAGCAGAACTACAGTTATACAATGGGTGTAATTTCAAACTTACACCCAAGGGTGAGAACATTTTTGTTGGGTGTAAAAGCATATTACACCCAAACGAGAAAAAGGGTGTTAGCTGTTTATGCACAATTGCACCCAAACACCAAGGCAAACATTTCCATAATTCGAGTGGTTCCCCCTCACAGTTGGCTCCCATTGAAACACTACAAAACTTACCCCTTAGCTAGTCCTTTCAAGGGCGCATGACCTACGCTAGTGGCTCCTGCCACCGTAGGAAAATCCTGGCCCTAGCACTGCTTTTATGGTGCGTATGAAGCACAGCATAAATGGCCCTCACATATACAGTAGAGCACTGCACGGGCCGTGATTTTCGGCCCGGGCCCGGAAATTGTTCAAGTTGTTCCGAACTTGAGAAAAATTTTTGCCTACCCGGCCCGGCCAGGCCCGACGGCAAATCAGGCCCGCCAGAGGCCCGAGCTAATAATATAGGCAGTGTTGCCATAACGTAGAATCTACAGCAAAGTGTTAAGTAGCAAATATCTACCCTTTGATGGCGAATGTTTCGCTAACAATTCTTCTTTAAGCTACGGTAATTTCGTGTAAAAAGGGACTCACGGTGTAAACAGTTGAGTGGACATACTGGCTGGGTATAAAGGTGTGCGCCGCCGCCGCCGCCTGTTTTTGTTCACGCTGCTCGCGCCGCCGCCGAAATCCCGAGAGGGATGACGCCGCCGCCGCCACGCTATACTTGCGGCGCGCCGCCGTTTGTCTTTTCTTTTAATATGAATGGGGAATCTGGACATAAAATACAACACATCCCTGAGGGAGCTCTTCTCGATGCATCCATGTAATGGACTGTTCATTTCAGCCGCCGTTGATTGGCCAGAGCTCGTCGAGCAGCGCGCCCT